>NC_084743.1:49165486-49465486 GCF_033978785.1 Entelurus aequoreus | reverse complement strand
GTTCATTTACTGTTAATATCTGCTTACTTTGTCTTTTATCATGTCCTATCTACACATGTGTTAAAATGTAATAATCGTTTATTATTCTGTCGTTTGGATGATTAACACTAGTTTTGGATGGTACCACAAATTTGGGTATCAATCCGATACCAAGTAGTTACAGGATCATACATTGGTCATATTCAAAGTCCTCATGTGTCCAGGGACATATTTCCTGAGTTTATAAACATAATATACATTTTAAAAATAACGAAAAAAGATGTTGTGATGCCAAAAAATATCGACGTAATCATAGTAGTATCGACTAGATACATGCCTGTACTTGATATAATCACAGTGGATGTTAGGTGAAGATCCACCAATGGCGTTTGTTTACATGTTGACACCGGTGAGCTACGGTGTGTAGTGAAGCATGTTTAGCTATTCCTCGTCCTGCAGGGATGATACTTGTAAGAAACATACTTTATTTGTCGCCATGGAGTCGAGGATTAGTGATTTAGAAGTAGCTAAAACACTGCCAACAGCGGCTGGACTTTAGCCACTGGCTAGCTAGCCATGTCTTAGAGCACCTCTTTCTGAGGGCGTTTCAGTGTTATAACTTCACCTTTATCTTTAGTTTTTATGCCAAAATGCGTCTGTTCTCCCTTTTCTGTCTACACACCGTGTCTGCTTGTAAGTACTCCGTGATTGTGCGCTGCCGAACATGCTCGTAAAACCAGCAGTGCCTCGACGTGACGACGACGCGGGCGCGGGGGGGGTGGCGGACCGGTACTTATCAGAGGCGGTATAGTACCGAATATGATTCATTAGTATCGCAGTACTATACTAATACCGGTATACCGTACAATCCTTGTGTTAACTAAAACAAATCATTAAATAAAACAAAATCTTTGGTTGAAAATAAAGCAAAAAAAAACAAACTAAAACAACAACGAAAAAGACTATTTGCAATAAAACACACATTTTAAACAACAACGACAAATTAAATTACACAACAAAAATAAACACAGTGTACCTTGTTTGAAGATATTTAATCTTACTTTATGTAGCGTAGAGCCTTTCAATCGATTCCTTGGCTTTGGTTCCTGACATACTTCACATTTTGTGGTTACGGAGTTTCTCCTCCATCATCTCGCCCCCTTTTTTTCGCTTTGGCATTTACAGTGGATGCCTGAAAAAGTTTTTTGCCGTTCATCTTCACTTACATCTCCCCTCTCTCATCAGACTCCGTAATGTCTCACTGATTGCATTCCCCCCGACTAATCTAATTTTCCTACAATACCCGCACATCCCCCAACCCTCTTGGAGTGGATCCACATCACATCCATTTCCATGCACGCACCCCCTCAACCCCCCGCCATGACAGCACATTCTAATTTTGGGTCGAAAGCACCCATAAGCCACCGCTGCCTTAACCACCGCGATCATGTTACCGCCTTCACATAAACAAAACTTGCTTCAACTAACTGCTCAGACGTCGTCGTGCGTCCACACAAAGCAGCAGGAAGAAACCCTCACAAATCCTAACCTTGCAATTAAGATAACGTTAATACGCTGTTGGGATGGTGTCATTAATTGTCCCGCAGCAAATGCAATTAGCCCCGGCATCAAAAGCAATGACCGTTGCCAGACGACACTAATTTGTTTCAGATTTGTCGCACCTTTGCAACAAGCTCCATATGACCTGGTATTAGACTTCAACTCCCGTGGTGCTTTGCTAAGTTGATCAATGGTTCTGCAGATATTAAAGGTCATGATCCAGTGGGTCTAACAGACAGTCCAGACTAAACAAGCATGCATCTTGTCATGATAAATAAAAAAATTGTTCATGAAATCAAAAATGGAGTTCAATCGAAAAACAGCTGTTGGTTAAACACTAAAACGTGGAAACATGTTTTGGGTCGATCCTGGCACCAATGCACACACATCGTTTAAATTAAAAATGAATTCCGATTCTTAACGGTTATCACACCGCTCATAGAATTAAATTGGTGGTACTTCTACGTTTGTATAAAGACTGACATAGTTGAATCCCTCCCATAAATTTGTGATGTTGCTATCATGCCCATTCAACCAATCCCTGTGAATTATGCTCAGCCTCGCAATTTTGGCCAATCAGCGTAATTCGTGCCAATCAAATTATGCTCTGAGCGCTGCTGAAATGCACACATCGACTGTCTAATACAAAGGTGCCCAAACTACGGCTCGCCAGTGTCCAAAATCCGGCCCGCGGGAAGTCCCAAGTCAAAAAAAACATTAAAAAATTTTTATTTTTATTTTTGTAATAATAATTTTTAAAAATATGTCCTTTCTAATCAATTTTTTTTACCGCTTGTTACTCTCAGTGTCTCCTAGCCGCTCAGGCAAATCATATTGTCTAAAAATGCATAATCCCATCTGTAACGTGACATCATCGCGCTCGGAATATATATATATATATATATATATATATATATATATATATATATATATATATATATATATATATATATATATATATATATATATATATATATACACTGCCGTTCAAAAGTTTGGGGTCACATTATAATGTCCTTATTTTTGAAGGAAAAGCACTGTACTTTTCAATGAAGATGACTTTAAACTAGTCTTAACTTTAAAGAAATACACTCTATACATTGCTAATGTGGTAAATGACTATTCTAGCTGCAAATGTCTGGTTTTTGGTGCAATATATACTTAGGTGTATAGAGGCCCATTTCCAGAAACTATCACTCCAGTGTTCTAATGGTACAATGTGTTTGCTCATTGGCTCAGAAGGCTAATTGATGATTAGAAAACCCTTGTGCAATCATGTTCACACATCTGAAAACACTTCAGCTCCTTACAGAAGCTACAAAACTGACCTTCCTTTGAGCAGATTGAGTTTCTGGAGCATCACATTTGTGGGGTCAATTAAACGCTGAAAATGGCCAGAAAAAGAGAATTTTCATCTTAAACTCGACAGAAATGAAGGCTATTGCACAAGATTTTTTGGGTGACACCAAATTTTTGAACGGTAGTGTATATATATATATATATATATATATATATATATATATATATATATATATATATATATATATACATATATATATATATATATATATATATATATATATATATATATATATATATATGTATATATATATATATATATATATATATATGTATATATATATATATGTATATATTTATATATACATATATATATATATATATAGATATATATATATATATATATATATATATATATATATATATATATATATGTATATATATATATATATATATATATGTATATATATATATACATATATTTATATATATATATATATATTTATGTATATATATATATATATACATATATATATATATATATGTGTACATATATATATATATATATATATATATATATATATATATATATATATATATATATATATATATATATATATATATATATATATATATAGTCGAGGTTTCTGTGGTTTATCCGTTATACAGTGCTCAATACCGTTAGGTCAGGAAAAAACACAGAGGCTTTTTCATCCCTAATTATTAGTATTAATTAATTCAAATGAAACAGTAATTTGACAATAACCTGAGTATGTGCTTTTACTGCCATCTAGTGTCTATTTTTTTAAGTTTGTGTAGTATAAAATGAGTAAAACAACACAGTATTTGTTTATCTTTTTTGTTGCAATCCTGTGATTTTTTGAGAAACATTTAAAACATGGATGGACAAAAATTAACAATAAGTTAATGTTATTGAAATAAAACATCCAAACATTAAAAATGTTCCCGAAACCTCACGGAAAAGCTGCCACAAATTTAGGCAATCACAATAAATCTTAACCAAAATCTGCAAAATCCCGGCGGGACTGATAGATATGGATGGCTGTCCTAGGAGCAATACCTGAGAGGTTGATGTGAGAGTCTCACATCAACTCACATCATCACATCATGGTTGGGGGCGTGGTTATTTACAGCTAGAATTCACCAACTCGAGTATTTCATATATATATATATATATATATATATATATATATATATATATATATATATATATATATATATATATATATACACATATATGTATGTATGAAATACGTGACTTTCAGTGAATTCTAGATATATATATATATATATATATATATATATATATATATATATATATATATTTATATATATATATATATATATATATATATATATATATATATATATATATATATATATATATATATATATATATATATATATATATATATATATATATATATATATATATTTATTTTATTTATATAAAATAAATATAAAAAATATAAAAAAATACTTGAATTTCAGTCTTGGCAGTATTGTCCTGTTTAACTTCTCCGTTCATTGGGCAGGCAAAGCCTCTATTGTGGGAAAGCGGACGTGAGAACAGGCTGTCCCCACTCAGTCTCAGGTCCGCATTGAGCTGGAGGGGGCGTGGCCTCCAGCTCCGGCTGAATACCGGGAGTTTGTCGGGAGAAAATCTCTGCCGGGAGGTTGTCGGGAGAGGCGCTGAATACCGGGATTCTCCCGCTAAAAACGGGAGGGTTGGCAAGTATGTGTGAGACTGATATTAATTAATCTGAAAAATATTTTTTAATAGCCCTTTTTTGCAAACTCAAACAACGAGCTCTTATTTTTACATAATGTCCAATGCTTTTCTCAGACAGCAAGAGAAGGAATGGCCGGGACAAAATGTAATTGTAAATCCCTGAAGGCAGCAGGAGCAAGGATTAGCATGTTAACACTATTTTTGTTGCAATCCTCCAAATTGGATTGTTATTTTGCATTCTGCACATCTTCATGTTTTGAGACACACCTAATAAACCTTTATATAACAAAACCTGTGTTTGCACAGTGGGTGGAGAACAAGTAAAAGGTGACACTTAAGTTGTTTGTGGGTGTTTTGTTCATTAAAGTATGTCTGTTTGCAAATATTTTCACATTCGTTTTAGTATATTATAGCAAAGGATGTATACCTGTCACATTCAAACTAATACGGAACCAATACTCAGTACCTGGGAATTAACACTGGTACTGTCCTGTGGTTTAATAAGTGTTAACTGTTTAATAATACATTCTTATTTTGTAATGTAACATTTAAAAACACACTCATTATGATAACTGTGCTGTCCTGTTGTTATATCTTGTTTTATTATTACATTTCTGAGTCTGATTTGCAAGTACTATATAATAGATTTTGCATGCAGTTGCAATTAAAAAATGTTAGAGGGCTGTAGTATATACACTACAGTGTGTTACCTAGCTAGAAAGTAGTCTTTGCCATGGAGCCAGCCAAGTCTTATGTTGCGTCCTACAAAGCCGTTCTATTGTAAGTATTGTACTTCTTACACAACAGATGTTTGATTGTAACGTGCATCTTAGTTGTTGGTTTTATTACCAAATTTGTGAGGTTTTGAAACATCATGTAAAACTGCTAATGCTATTCGGGAGCAGGTATACGTAAATTAGCATCAAGCTACAGCATTTTGGAAAAGTAGAGCCTTACTGTACGTTCAAGCTTTTTCTTTCAGGCATACTTAAATGTGTTGCCATTGAACATTGCAACATTACCTAGAGCAGGGGTGTCAAACTCGATTTAGCTCAAAAGCCACATGGAGGAAATTCTATTCCCACGTGGGCCAGACTGGTAAATTCATGGCATAATCATTTCAAAATACAACTTCATATGGTTTTCTTTGTTTTTACTTTGGCCCGAAAAGAACAAGCACATTCTGAAAATGAACATATCCCAAAAACTCCTCTTGACAAAACACTTCAAGTTAGTTGAAAATTCCGAGGAAAAAAATGGTGCAGTTTCCAAAAACACCATGAAGAACACAATGAACTTAGACTTTGTCTCAGTGTATCTTCAAAGCCATTAAACCAGTGGTTCTTAACCTGGGTTCGATCAAACCCTAGGGGTTCGGTGAGTCGGCCTCAGGGATTCGGCGGAGGTCAAAACACACCAGACTCATCGTGTAAATACAAACTTCTCCCTCTCGGCGTATTACGGATACGGCAACATTTGACTGATTTGCAGGTGTGTAATTTGTTGTGAGTTTATGCACTGTGTTGGTTTTGTTCTTTGAACAAGGTGATGTTCATGCACGGTTCATTTTGTGCACCAGTAAAAAAAAAAACATTAATTAGTTGCTTATTAACATGCAAATTAGTAACATATTGGCTCTTAACTAGTCATTGTTAAGTATTTATTAATGCCTTATTCAGCATGGCCTTATTATAACCCTAACCCTCTAACCCTGACCCTAACCCTAACCAAATAACTGTAAATTAAGTATTTGTTATTTAGAATATGATCCCCATACTAAAGTGTTACCAAAACATATAACTTTGTCTTGAATTTGAAAAAAAAAAAGTGTATTTTTCACTAAAGAAGGGTTCGGTGAACGCGCATATGAAACTGGTGGGGTTCGGTACCTCCAACAAGGTTAAGAACCACTGCATTAAACTGTTAGTCACAGCCTATTAAGGATTGAACAAAATACAATAGATAATAAGTAATAAAGTCTTCAAGGTGTTAAATACTTAATTTGCCATTTCCCTGTATTAATTCTGCACTAACGCAAGAAACCATACAAACTGAGATAGAAACTATTCAAGAGGGTTGAGTTACTCCCTGTATTTAGGCATCACTGTGTATTGATATAAAAATAAAAGCTGTGCAATACATAACCAATTTTATCAAACCAAATGTATGAACTGAAGAGACTGACAGTATCGCAGTAAACCATTTACTGTTCACTTTCTTTAAATTTCGACAACCGACAATAATTTTCATAGAACTATATAAATGTTAGGATGTTATTCATGACATCATTATTCATGCGTTCGATAAGTCTCGTCTCGATTACTGTAAAATTCTAGACATTTTCGGGCCTCCCTATGTCTAGCATTAAAAGATTACAGTTGGTACAAAAATGCTGCTTCTAGACTTTTGACAAGGACAAGAAAGTTTGATCATATTACGCCTATACTGGCTCACCTGCACTGGCTTCCTGTGCACTTAAGATGCGACTTTAAGGTTTTACTACTTACGTATAAAATACTAAAAGGTCTAGCTCCATCCTATCTTGCTGATTGTATTGTACCATATGTCCCGGCAAGAAATATGCGTTCAAAGAACTCCGGCTTGTTAATGATTCCCAGAGCCCAAAAACAGTCTGCGGGCTATGGAGCGTTTTCTATTCGGGCTTCAGTACTCTGGATTGCCCTCCCGGTAACAGTTACAGATGTTACCTCAGTAGAAGCATTTAAGTCCCATTTTAAAACTCATTTGTATACTCTAGCCTTTAAAGAGACCCCCCTTTTAGACAAGTTTATCTGCCGTCTCTTTTCTGCTCTGCCCCCCTCTCCTGCGAGGAGAGGTTATTAGGTGACCACAGATGAGCCGCTAGCTGTTCAAAGTCGGGACCCGGGGTGGACCACTCATCTGTGCATCAGTTGGGGACGTCTCTGCGCTGCTGACGTGTCTCCAATCAAGATGATCTCCTGCTGGCCCAACTATGGACTGGACTCTCACACTATTAACTAGATCCACTCGACGTCCATTGGACCGGTCGCCCAGAGGGTGGGGGGGTCCCCACATCTGCGGTCCCCTCCAATGTTTCTCATTGTATCCCATTGGGTTGAGTTTTTTCTTGCCCTGATGTGAGATCTGAGCCGAGGATGTCGTTGTGGCTTGTGCAGCCCTTTGAGACACTCGTGATTAAGGGCTATATGATTAAACTTTGATTGATTGATTGATTGATTGATATTCAAGTGCTTTTTGCGCGAACCTTGAGCGTAGCTTTGTTTTATTGATGCTCTTTACAGAGAAAACTTGCTCATAAAGATATATGGTTTTCCATAACTCCCGTGAATAAATAGAACGATGATCACTCTGTGTCCACTTTTCTCTTTTTTTAACAGAAACATTTTGGGTGAATGAGAGTGCCCTAAGCACGATGTGATCAAAACAGAAGATGTAATAGAAGGACGTGTTTTTTGTTTTACTGTGTACCACTTGCTCGGCCCCGGAAAAAAACATTTTCCTGCCTAACAGAATTGCCCTTGCGACATCCAGTGGACACATTTTAAACAGCAGGTTTTTTTATTTAAAAATCCAGTCCATTTTCACAGTTAGCAAACTCATTTCGCCGGCCAGATTAAACCCCTTAGCGGGCCTGATCCGATTTTTCCAACAAAATAATACACAATAATACCATAATAATACAATTCCAATTCCAAGACCAAACCAGCAACATTCCGAATAGCAATCAACAGAGCAATTGAGAAGACACACAAACATGACACAAAACAATCCAATAGTAGTCAAACAAAAAATAATAATATCAACAACAGTATCAATATTAATAACAATTCCAACATAGTAGTCATTAGAAATCCCTCATTTACATTATCATTACAGCCATTTATTGAAAAATTAAAAACATCAAAAAAATGAACAATAGTGTCACAGTGGCTTACACTTGCATCACATCTCATAAGCTTGACAACACATTGTGTCCAACATTTTCCACAAAGATAAAATAAGTCATATTTTAGGTTCATTTAATAGTTAAAACACATTTAAATAATGGATCCCATATTCCAATATATGACTCATTATTATCTACACTAAATGCAGTTTACCATGAATTGATTAACGTGGACCCCCGACTTAAACAAGTTGAAAAACTTATTCGGGTGTTACCATTTAGTGGTCAATTGTACAGAATATGTACTGTCCTGTGCAATCTACTAATAAAAGTTTCAATCAATCAATCAATTTTCAATCAATCAAACAGTTTTTTTTCTACTGATATCATGTCCATAGCTTCTGTATACCAGTCAGTATGAACTGGACTATCAATAAAAAAATCTATAATTTTTTTTAGTATTACCCTTTTTGTTATGATGCATATTGAAAGAAATGCATTTTTACTCTTTGATGACACGTTACTAAATTGATGCAGATCACCAAGAATACAAGTGTGTCATACTCGATCCGATTTTTGATATCCCTGACCTAGAGGCAGTTTAGCTGAGTCTGCGGTAAGTGAGTCTATGTTTAGTCTGCAACTGTACGTCACGTCTCTAGCAACAAATGTATCGAAATATGGCACTGTTTAATTTTACATTAATCGATATTAGACGGAATTCAGTCAGTGCCTATACAAGTACCAAATTCCATGCCCATCCCTAGTCATAAGTCTTTGTAATACGTGTAAAGGAAAGCATTGTGTTAAATTCCTGTCTATGGTTTAAGTTGGGCTGTTTTTTTGCATATCTGGTATAATCTTTAATGCCTGAATAGCACTGATGTTGTGTGTGTGTGCGCCCACCTGATGCCGCAGGTACATTTGTGCTCAGTGGAGTGTGTTTTGCTACACCTGTTCTCTCCTCAGGGAGGCGCTGGGCAAGGCCAGCTGGCAGAGTAATGATCGGACAAAATATTGGACAGATTGGCTAAGCGATGGGAGATCAGGACAAGAGAGACATGACTGTGGGTGAAGCCAAACTGGAGTGGGGGCGAGACAATTCAAAAGAATAAAATATTGATCAGCATTGCATAAGCAATCGGTCACGTAGGAAACAGCAGAGAATTGTACATGAGCATTTGCGTGGCTACTGAAGTATTTCAGTATGTCCGTCAACCAAGTGTCTTTGAAAGAGAAATAACAATATTTTATGTTTTTAATGCGTGATTATGTGTGCGTGTCCATGCAAATATCTTCTGCAGTATTTACACTACCGTTCAAAAATCTGGGGTCACCCAAACAATTTTGTGGACTAGCCTTCATTTCTAAGAACAAGAATAGACTGTCGAGTTTCAGATGAAAGTTATCTTTTTCTGGCCATTTTGAGCGTTTAATTGACCCCACAAATGTGATGCTCCAGAAACTCAATCTGCTCAAAGGAAGGTCAGTTTTGTAGCTTCTGTAACGAGCTAAACTGTTTTCAGATGTGTGAACATGATTGCACAAGGGTTTTCTAATCATCAATTAGCCTTCTGAGCCAATGAGCAAACACATTGTACCATTAGAACACTGGAGTGATAGTTGCTGGAAATGGGCCTCTATACACCTATTTAGATATTGCACCAAAAACCAGACATTTGCAGCTAGAATAGTCATTTACCACATTAGCAATGTATAGAGTGTATTTCTTTAAAGTTAAGACTAGTTTAAAGTTATCTTCATTGAAAAGTACAGTGCTTTTCCTTAAAAAATAAGGACATTTCAATGTGACCCCAAACCTTTGAACGGTAGTGTCTTTTTAAATGTAAAAAACAAACTTGATTAAAGCTCAATCACACAAGGCCTCATTTATCTTAAGATTCAGGGTTATTAGGTATGAATAAGAGGGTCATTGTACGAACCACAACATTTGCAAATTATGTTCTGTTCAGTTCCGTTCAGTTTCAGTTTATTTCAAACATGCATACAATACAATGTATTGCATCACATATTTCCAGTTGTTTCATTACAGCACGTCCGAAAAGGAGTAGGAAGAAGCTGAGCTTATTTAATCCTACCCCTTTTCATACCAGAGCAATTTTATCCTATGTCCTTGTTCTCTGTAACATAACAGTAAAAGCATAAATAATAAACAATAATATACCATCGTAAGTAAACTAATAATAAATGCATAAATAATATTTGTCTCAATTTTAAAAAAAAAAGAAAAAAGAAAGGAGGTTCAAGATATTCATTATAATTCTTGTTCTGTGTACTTTGTGAACACTTGTAGTTTGAACAATCTCTTAAACTGAATCATATTGGTGCTTTGTTTGTTGTCTTTGGTTAATCCGTTCCATAATTTAATTCCACATACTGATATGCTAAAGGTTTTAAGTGTTGTATGTGCATACAGATGTTTTAAATTAGATTCCTCTAAGGTTATATTGCTCCTCTTTTGTTGAGAAGAATTATTGTACATTCTTGGGTAGCAGGTTATAGTTTGCTTTGTGCATAATTTTAGCTGTTTGCAAATGCACCAAATTGTTGAATTTCAATATTTGTTATTCAATAAATAAAGGGTTTGTATGTTCTCTATATCCAACATGATGTTTTATTCTATCCATCCATCCATCCATTTTCTACCGCTTATTCCCTTCGGGGTCGCGGGGGGCGCTGGAGCCTATCTCAGCTACAATCGGTCGGAAGACGGGGTACACTCTGGACAAGTCGCCACCCTCATCGCAGGGCCAACACAGACAACATTCACACTCACATTCTAATTGATCTTTTTTGTAACACATTATTGAAGCACACATTTGTAGTTATTTCCCCATATTTCTGCACAATAACTCAGATATAGTAACACTAGCGAGCAGTAAAGAATATGAAGTGATTTTTGGTCCAGAACATGTTTTGCTTTATTCATTAGTGACATGTTTCTTGCTACTTTATGTCTAGTGGGTAGAGTGTCCGCCCTGAGATCGGTAAGTTGTGAGTTCAAACCCCGGCCGAGTCATACCAAAGACTATAAAAATGGGACCCATTACCACCTGCTTGGCACTCAGCATCAAGGGTTGGAATTGGGGGTTAAATCACCATAAATTATTCCCGGGCGCGGCATCGCTGCTGCCCACTACTCCCCTCACCTCCCAGGTGGTGAATAAGGGGATGGGTCAAATGCAGAGGACAAATTTCACCACACCTAGTGTGTGTGTGACAATCATTGGTACTTTAACTTTAACTTTATGCATATTTTCTACATGAGATTTCCAATTATTTTTTCATCTATCGTTACACCCAAAAATGTGTTTTCTTTTACCCTTTCAATGTCTACTCTGTCTATCTGTATTTGTGTTTGACTTTCTCTTCTACTGTTACCAAATAACATTATTTTAGTTTTACTGAGATTCAAAGATAGTCTGTTTTTGTCAAACCATTTAAAGGCCTACTGAAATTATTTTTTTTTTATTTAAACGGGGCTAGCAGATCCATTCTATGTGTCATACTTGATCATTTCGCGATATTGCCATATTTTTGCTGAAAGGATTTAGTATAGAACAACGACGATAAAGTTCGCAACTTTTGGTCGCTGATAAAAAAAAGCCTTGCCTATACCGGAAGTAGCGTGACGTCAGAGGAGGTAGGATTCCTCACAATTCCCCGTTGTTTACAATGGAGCGAGAGAGATTCGGACCGAGAAAGCAACGATTACCCCATTAATTTGAGCGGGGATGAAAGATTTGTGGATGAGGAACGTTAGAGTGAAGAACTAGAGAGGCAGTGCCGGGTGTATCTTTTTTCGCTCTGACCGTAACTTATGTACAAGGTCTCATTGGATTCCACACACTCTCCTTTTTCTATTGTGGATCACGGATTTGTATTTTAAACCACCTCGGATACTATATCCTCTTGAAAATGAGAGTCGAGAACGCAAAATGGACATTCACAGTGACTTTTATCTCCACGACAATGCATCAGCGAAGCTCTTTAGCTACTGAGCTAACGTGATAGCATCTGGCTCCAATGCAGATAGAAACAAAATAAATAAATCCCTGACTGGAAGGATAGACAGAAGATCAACAATACTATTAAACCATGGACATGTAACTACACGGTTAATAATTCTCAGCCTGGCAAAGCTTAACAATGCTGTTGCTAACGACGCTGAAGCTAACTTAGCAACCGGACCTCACAGAGCTGTGATAAAAACATTAGAGCTCCACCTACGCCAGCCAGCCCTCATCTGCTCATCAACACCCGTGCTCACCTGCGTTCCAGCGATCGACGGAAGGACGAAGGACTTCACCCGATCATCCATGCGGTCGGCGGCTAGCATCGGCTAGCGCGTCTGCTATCCAAGTAAGTACTCCTTGTTGTGTTGCTACAGCCAGCCGCTAATACACCGATCCCACCTACAACTTTCTTCTTTGCAATCTCCATTGTTCATTAAACAAATTGCAAAAGATTCACCAACACAGATGTCCAGAATACTGTGGAATTGTTCGTTGAAAACAGAGCAGTTTGTATGGTGACACATTGGGTACGAATACTTCCGTTGCCGTCGTGACGTCACGCGCATAAGTCATCATACATAGACGTTTCCAACCGGAAGTTCAGCGGGAAATTTAAAATTGCACTTTATAAGTTAACCCGGCCGTATTGGCATGTGTTGCAATGTTAAGATTTCATCATTGATATATAAACTATCAGACTGCGTGGTCGGTAGTAGTGGGTTTCAGTAGGCCTTTAATTTGTTAATTTCTACTATTATGTGTATTAGCTTCAGTGTGTAATAGCAAAAAATAAATAAAAACAGGACGCATGACTCATTGACAGTATTTATACATTTTTGAACATCTAAGTAAAATATTAATATTCCCTGTTTGTGCAAGAGTATCGAGTTCAGTTATCAAATAACTCCTCTATGTGAATTTCCACAATAGCCAGCCTGCTTTTAATCATTTAATAAATGTCTGACGGCCGAGCGGCGTAGCAGCTCTCTGAGGAAAATGTGGTGAGACGCTGCCAGGTTAACAGCAGGACACACAACGGTAGCACGTCAGTCCTTGCCAGCTTGGGCGCACCTGGTCTATGCGACCTCTCACCTCAGCTGTAGCCTTCATAGCCAAAACCAGAGAAACAGGAAATTCAAGAATTAGGACCGGCAAACTATCGAAGCCCGACCGTGAAAAAGAAAGAAGCAGCTTGACCAGGTTAAAATAAAAAAAATAAAAATAAAAACATGTAGCATCCAGCATATATACATAGAGTACATGCACCCACATACTGTATTTCATTCTGTATATATTAAAATGCGATGTGGGAAAACGACTGCAAGCTTAAGTTAATACTAACACAAACCAGACAAAAAAGACAGACACACTGCTTACTGAAGGTCAATATGAAGATGGATGACAGGAGCTGTTAAAAAGGACAAAAGGGGTTATACATAGAAGGTACAGCAGAAGACCCTTTGGTTTTGTTGGACTAATGACGTGCACTGATGTTTAAGACAGGTAAGGCTCTGTGAAGAAGCTTTTTTTGTCTTTTATTATTTTATTTTATTTGCTCTCCATCCATCCATCCATTTTCTACCGCTTGTCCCTTTTGGGGTCGGGGGGGGGGGGGGGGGGGGGGGTGGAGCCTATCTCAGCTGCATTCATATCTCAGCTGGACAAGTCGCCACCTCATTACAGGGCCAACACAGATAGACAGACAACATTCACACTCACATTCACACACTAGGGCCAATTTAGTGTTGCCAATCAACCTATCCCCAGGTGCATGTCTTTGGAGGTGGGAGGAAAACGGAGTACCCGGAGGGAACCCACGCAGTCATGGGGAGAACATGCAAACTCCACACAGTAAGATCCCGAACCCGGGATTGAACCCAGGACTACTCAGGACCTTCATATTGTGAGGAACATGCACTAACCCCTGTGCCACCGTGCTGCCCTTATTTGCTCTCATCAATGTTAATACAAGATTTTCATTAAAAGGAAAACAATAAAAATAAATAATTTTTACTTTAAAAAAAATGTTACTGAGGGCCTGATCTACTAATATATATATTTTTTTTTTTTCGGACTATAAGGCGCAGTTTTTTTCATAGTTTGGCCGGGGGTACGACTTATAGTCAGGAGCGACTTATGTGTGAAGTTATTAACACATTACCATAAAATATCAAATAATATTATTTAGCTCATTCACGTAAGAGACTAGACGTATACGATTTCATCGGATTAAGTGATTAGGAGTGACAGATTGTTTGGTAAACGTATAGCATATGTCATATAATGCACACTTATTCAGCCTGTTGTTCACTATTCTTTATTTATTTTAAATTGCCTTTCAAATATCTATTCTTGGTGTTGGGTTTTATGAGATAAATGTCCCCAAAAAATGCGACTTATATATGTTTTTTTCCTTCTTTATTATGCATTTTCGGCCGGTGCGACTTATACTCCGGAGCGACTTATACTCCGAAAAATACGGTATATATATATATATATATATATATATATATATATATATATATATATATATATATATATATATATATATATATATATATATATATATATATATACACATATATATATACGTATACTAAATAACTTTTGGCATGTACTGTATATATATATATACACATATATATGTATATATACATATAGACACATTATATTTATATTTTTATATATATATATATATATATATATATATATATATATATATGTATATATATATATATATATATATAATGCGTCTATATATATATATATATATATATATATATATATATATATACATATATATGTATATATACATATAGACACATTATATTTATATATATATATATATATATATATATATATATATATATATATATAGACACATATATATATATATATATATATATATATATATATATATATATATATATATATATATATATATATATATGTATATATATATATATATATATATAATGTGTCTATATATATATATATATATATATATATGTATATATACATATAGACACATTATATTTATATATATATATATATATTATATATATATATATATATATATATATATATATATATATATATATATATATATATATATATATATATATATATATATATATATATATATACACATATATATGTATATATACATATAGACACATTATATTTATATATATATATATATATATATATATATATATATATATATATATATATATATATATATATATATATATATATATATATATATATATATATATATATTATATAACTTTTGGCCGGTACTGTATTGTAACGCCCCGCAGTGGAGAAGGAGTCACACAGACGAGGATGCGATGCTCAATCGCTTTATTAACAAGCGGTAACTCGTTGTAGTTCAAAAAAGTAACGCACACACATACAAGAGCTGCTGTTAGCCACAACTCACACTCACACACCACAAGTTCTCCGCCAACTCACCCGCGCATGCGCGTTCCCCAAACCCTTAAAGACACAGTCCACTAATGCAAATATCACAGATATTACACTGCCTCCCCCTTTATGAAGCCCCTCGCCCCGAGGGGTCAACAAGAAAATCCCTGAACCTCGGCGGTCTACGCCTCTGTCTTTGTGGCCGGCCCTGTTCTGACTCAGGTCCATCAACACGTGGCGCTAGCGGCTGAACAGTGATGACAATGGTGGAATATGGGGAACCTTGATCCACTAACTGTCCATTGCCATCTGGTGAGGCAGGCGCCGTCTCAAACTGAGGAACTTCTCTGCCCCTGTAGGGTGCCAAACGGTCTCTATGCAGGACAACTTTTCGGCCCTTAGGGGGCACTGCAACTATATAGACTACTTCCCTCACCCTCTCAAGCACCCTACACGGACCGTCCCAATGACTGTCCAACTTGGGGCAACGTCCTTTTTTCCTTTTTGGTGCGTACACCCAGACCAGCTCGTCAGGCGTAAAGTCCCGGCCCTTGCTCCGCACGTCATGGTTCCTCTTTTGCTTCAAACCAGCCTTCCCCAACTGGTCTCGTGCAAAGGAATGTGCCGCTTCCATCCGATCCTGTAACTTCCGAGCGTACTCCAGTCCCGGCCGATCTTCGGTACTGCCTGGTGGTCTCCCAAACGCCAACTCAGCAGGTGTCCGGATCTCCCGACCCAACATCAGTAGGGCAGGGGTGCAGCTTGTGGAACTTTGAACCGCGGAACGGTATGCCATCAGCACTAGTGGAATATGCCGGTCCTAGTCATGCTGATAGTTGGCGGTGAGGATGGCTAGCTGCTGCTGCATGGTGCGGTTAAACCGCTCCACTAGTCCATCACTTTGCGGATGCAAGGGAGTCGTGCGTGTCTTTTGCATGTCCAGTCTTTCACACAGGGCAGCAAAAACCCTGGATTCAAAATTCCTGCCCTGGTCGCTGTGGAGGATATCTGCCGTTCCAAAGCAACTGAACATGCCCTCCAGTAAGGCATCAGCCACTGTCTCCGCTTCTTGGTTCGGCAGTGCGTACGCCTCCGGCCACTTAGTAAAATAATCCATCACGCAAAGCACATACTTGTTTCCTCTGTCTGTTACGGGAAAAGGGCCCATATTGTCCACAGCTACTCTCTCCATGGGTGCTCCAACCCCTTGCTGCTGAAGCGGTGCGTGTGACCGGTCCTGGGGTCCCTTGTAGGCTGCACACTCATCACAGCGCCGACAGAAGTCCTCCACGTCCCGCCGGTGCTGACCCTAGTAGAACCCTTGGCGCAACCGACGGAGCGTCTTTGTGCTGCCAAAATGCCCTGAGCCCGTGCCCCCATGACACGCCTTCAGCACTGCGTCCCTCAGAGTCTTCGGTACCACCACCTGCCATCTCTCCTCCCCGGTGGCCGGCTCCTTCCACGCACGCTGCAGTACGTCGTCCCTGATGCGCAGCACAGCAAACTTACTCCACAGGCCCTTGGTGCCGACTAACAGCCCCAACACGCCATCCCAGGGTGGTCTCCTACCACTCTGGACCCATTGCCGCACTGGTTTGAGATTGCTGTCTTCCCCTTGCCTGGCCGCCCATTCTGCAGCGTCCACAGTCTCCAAGGTGCAGCAAGAAGGCCCGTCAGCGGTCTCATCTCCGCGCAGCTCCTTCTCTCTGACATCTCGCCGGTCACAGTAGCTATAGCCATCAATACCACACGGCCGCCGAGAGAGAGCGTCTGCATTGGCGTGCTGCGCCCCAGCACGATGACACACACTAAAGTGGAAAGACTGCAGCTCCTCCAGCCATCGCGCCACCTGACCCTCTGGTTCACGAAACGACATCAGCCATTGAAGTGCTGCATGGTCTGTTCTGATGGTGAAGGACACGCCACACAAGTAGTACTTGAAATGGCGTACAGCCAACACAACAGCTAACAGTTCACGTCTGGTCACACAGTACCGCCGCTCACTCTTGTTGAAGGTGCGGCTGAAGTAAGCCACCACCCGTTCACCTTCTGGGCCCACCTGCGACAGCACCGCGCCCATTCCAACATTACTGGCGTCCGTGTCCAACACAAAAGGTTTAGCTGGGTCTGGGGAAGTGAGGACAGGAGCATTTATGAGGGCCTTCTTAAGGCCAGAAAATGCCACGTGACAGTCCCGCGTCCACACGAACATCTGATCGTTCTGAAGGAGGCTAAACAATGGTGCGCCATTGCAGGAAAATCCCTTTACAAAACGCCGATAATATGAGGCAAGTCCCAAGAAGCTTTTTAGCTGCTTTTGGTCCTTCGGAATTGGCCAGTCTCTGATAGCGCTGATCTTCTCCTCCAGCGTGCTGATGCCGCTCCCGTCCACCTTATGGCCCAGAAACTCCACCTCCCGCCGCATGAAATGGCACTTCTCTGGGTGGAGTTTCAGTCCAGCTGCCGCAATCCTTTCCAGTACCAGCCTCAAGGAATCAAGGGCTGACTGAAAGGACCGTCCATGGACGAGGACATCATCCAAGTAGACCAAGCACTCTTGCCTGGGGATGTTAGCGAGCACTGTGTCCATCAGTCGCTCAAATGTCCCCTGGTGGTGCAGAACGCTGTCTTCTGTCGTGACTCAGGGGTGAGTGGGACCTGCCAGTATCCACTGCGCAGGTCGAGCGACGAGAACCACGAGGACCCCGAGACCAGGTCCAACGTCTCATCGACCCGCGGGAGTGGGTAACAATCCTTTTTTGTCACCTTATTCAGCGGCCTGTAATCCACACAGAACCGCGGTCTTGTGCTTTTCTTCCTAGGAACCATGACCACGGCAGACGCCCACGGACTGTCGGAGGGTTCTATGATTCCCGCCTCGAGCATGGCGTGGACCTCTCTATCAGCCGCCTCCTGCCGGATCATGGGAAGGCGACGGGGGCGCACCTTGACTGGCCGCGCATCCCCAGTGTCGATGTGGTGTTCAACCAGATGGGTGAGACCCACCTCATTTTCATTGAGGGCGAAAATGTCCTTAAAGTCCCACAATACGTGCCACAGCTGCTCGCGCTGCTCCCCTTCGAGGCTGACGCAGTTCTTTTCCCAGATGGAGCGGACCGCTACTGTCCGGTCCTCATTTTGCCGTTGTTGGTTTAGCGCTACTGTTGTGGGCGGCCCGGATGACGTCGCCCCCCACCTTGGACTTGATTCTTCAGGGCGAGCGGAGTCTGCCCCCATTACCGGTGGCTGTTGCGTGGTGGATGTTGTCCTCTTGGCTGCGAGCTCCCTGATTGCCTCATCCCTCTCTATGGGGGGCCTGACAGCCTCTTCCCAGGTTGTCGGACTGGCGACTGCGGTGTTGACGGACACAGCCACAGTCCGTTCAGTAGGAGCGGTTAGCTTTACTCGCTGGCCACTCGGCAAAACGAGCACCGCAGACCCCAGGTCTATTACACATCTTGTGGCTTTCAAAAAGTCTCGACCGAGTATACATGGGTCGCTCACATCCGCCACCCAAGCGGAAAATGTCGCTGACAAGCCTCCGATTACGGACATAAAAGTCGCTCTGCCTTTCATCTGGGCTATTTCCCCTGTCACTGTCTTTAATCTGGTGAGACTTGGTTCTAAAACGGTTCCAGCTGGAACAACGTCCGGTCTCACAATCGTGGCTGAAGATCCAGTATCCACCAGGGCTGTGCAGGCCACGCCCCCAATCTGCACGAAAACATGACATGGGTCCCCCACTTCTGTCCAGCCCACAGTCACAACAGTCTCGTCACTCAAGGGCTGGTGCTCCCGGTAACTGGCTAAAGGGGTCCGTGTCGTCCGGGCTACACAGACCCTCTCCCGTTTCCCTGCTGGTCCTTCCTATTTGGACAGCGCCGCAGCAGGTGGCCAAGTTGTCCACACCCCCAGCAGACAGCAGTGCACGCTCGTCTGTCCTTCTTTTCCTCATACTGTGTTGGGTGGGTCTGCAGCGCACATACAAGTTCCTCCACCCACGCCGGTCTTTGTTCCACTTCCTGCGTAAACGATGCAGCCGAAACTGGGCGGGAAAATGTCTCAAGTGCTGCCCCAGTGGCGATCTCTCTCTCCATAGCAAGTTCGAGTGCATCTGCCAGGGATGTGGGGTGGGCGAGCTGGACGCGCAAGCGCAGTTCATCAGGTTTAAGTGCTTGGATGAATTGATCACGTATCAGTTCGTTTTGGATTGCGTTCGGCATTCCGATATACGCACGCCGACCCAGCCTCTCGATCCCATGAGCAAGGCACCGAAGCGACTCACCTGGTAGTCTGACACGTTGCTTAACTCACAGCGTAAAGAGTCCCTCAAGTCAAACTCTCCAAAACGCCTTTGCAGTGCAGCAACCAGCGCACTGTAATCAAGTCTCTCTTCCAGGTTCAGCAGGAGCAAACAGGACGCAGCTTCTTCCGTCAGTGACAAAGCCAACTGTATTGCCCTCACCTCCTCAGTCCAGCCTGCTTTATTAGCCACAAGCTCAAACTGAATTTTATAAGCTTCCCAGCTTCCTTTCCCGGAAAACTTCAGCGTCCTCAATGCTTCCCACACAAACTCATGGCCGCCGCCATGTTTGTTTACATTCTGCGGCGGCGGCGCATGCGCTCCTGCGTCATGACGCCGCTCTGTCATGGCGGTACTGTTGTCCATGTGGCACGAAACGCTGGCTTCATGGCGTCCGTGCTCGGCGCAAACTGCGTCCGGCATGTCAATCGCACACTCTCCAGTTCCTCTCTCTTCCTTCACTCGAGCGCTGCGGTCGGCGAACATCCTCGCTCCACAATGCGGGCGGCAGCGGGTTGAAATCGAAGCACTTCTGACACCAATGTAATGCCCCGCAGTGGAGAAGGAGTCACACAGACGAGGATGCGATGCTCAATCGCTTTATTAACAAGCGGTAACTCGTTGTAGTTCAAAAAAGTAACGCACACACATACAAGAGCTGCTGTTAGCCACAACTCACGCTCACACACCACAAGTTCTCCGCCAACTCACCCGCGCATGCACGTTCCCCAAACCCTTAAAGTCACAGTCCACTAATGCAAATATCACAGATATTACAGTATATATATATATATATATATATATATATATATATATATATATATATATATATATATATATATATATATATATATATATATATACTGTAATATCTGTGATATTTGCATTATTGCATATATATATATATATATATATATATATATATATATATATATATATATATACACACATATATACGTGTATGTATATATATATATATATATATATATATATATATATATATATATATATATATATATATATATATATATATATATATATATATATATATACACACTACCATTCAAAAGTTTGGGGTCACCCAAACAATTTTGTGGAATAACCTTCATTTCTAAGAACAAGAATAGACTGTCGAGTTTCAGATGAAAGTTCTCTTTTTCTGGCCATTTTTAGTGTTTAATTGACCCCACAAATGTGATGCTCCAGAAACTCAATCTGCTCAAAGGAAGGTCAGTTGTGTAGCTTCTGTAACGAGCTAAACTGTTTTCAGATGTGTGAACATGATTGCACAAGGCTTTTCATCAATTAGCCTTCTGAGCCAATGAGCAAACACATTGTACCATTAGAACACTGGAGTGATAGTTGCTGGAAATGGGCCTCTATACACCTATGTAGATATTGCACCAAAAAGCAGACATTTGCAGCTAGAATAGTCATTTACCACATTAGCAATGTATAGAGTGTATTTCTTTAAAGTTAAGACTAGTTTAAAGTTATCTTCATTGAAAAGTACAGTGCTTTTCCTTCATATATATATATATATATATATATATATATATATATGTATATATATATGCATATATATATGCATATATATATTATATATATATAGTATATATTAGGGTTGTACGGTATACTGGTACTTGTATAATATCAAATGCTAATGAATAAAAAACGTACTGGTTCCCAACGGGCATGACGGCGCGTCATCAGGTCATGACATTGCTGGGTTTACGAGCAGAGGAGTGTGTTTGGCAGTGCACAATCACAGCGTACTTACAAGCTAAAACTGAATATAAAGGTGAAGCTATAAAACTGCAACGCCCTCGGGAAGAGGTGCTTTAAGACATGGCTAGCTAGCTAGCAGCGAACATCCATCCGCCGTCGGCAGTGTTTTAGCTACTTCTAAATCACTAATCCTCGCCTCCATGGCGACGAATAAAGTGAGGACGAGGAATAACTAAACATGCTTCACTACACACCGTAAGAGGATACAACACCGCTAACAAAAGCTAGCGCGCCAGAATATAAACAAATGCCATGAGTGGATCTACACCTGACATCCACTGTAATGATACCAATTACAGGAGCGTATCTAGTCGAGACTTTGAATATGATCGATGTATGATCCTGTAACTACTTGGTATCAGATCGATACCTAAATGTGTGGTATCATCCAAAATTAAGTAACTACTAAAGTATCCAAACAAGAGAATAATAAGTGATTATTACATTTTAACAGAAGTGTAGACAGAACATGTTAAAACAGAAAATAATCAGATATTAACAGTAAATCAACAAGTGGAATAATAATCGATTTTTACAGCTTGTCCTTTATAATTTTGACAAAACAATAGAATGATAAATTAAACAATATGTTACTGCATATGTCAGCAGACTAAATTAGGAGCCTATCCGTGCTTACTTACTACTAAAAGACAAGTTGTCTTGTATGTTCACTATTTTATTTAAGGCCAAAATTGTTCTTTGATTGCAATAAAAAACATATGTTTAATGTACCGTAAGATTTTTTTGTTAAAATAAAGCTAAGAATGCAATTTTTTGTGGTCCCCTTTATTTGGAAAAGTATAAAAAACTATCGAATTACATGTTGGTATCGGGACTACACTAATTAATATATATATATATATATATATATATATATATATATATATATATATATATATATATATATATATATATATATATATATATATATATATATATATATATATATATTGAGGTTTTGCCTCACCTGCCTACCCTGACTTCATGCTCTTATGTTGAACCATGGTAAATACTGGGACTATGCCACCGTACATACGCACGCACCATGCATGAATGAACACACTCACACAATTAAACAAAATGTATTAAACTCTAAACACGTATTAACCACTTGTCTTTCTTTGAACTACCGGTACATCTTTATTTGCTTTCTTCTTTCTGACATATAGTAAGAGCCTGATGTTTAAATTCCTGGAAGGTAGAGAGCAGTCTGATCACAGCTCATGTTACCTGAGATGGAGGACCAAAATCAGGAGGCGCGCCAACATGTGACACACTGTTGACATCAGACTCACTGACTCCCTGGGATTGCACCAAGGAATTTAGCACACTTTTTTTCCACTTTGGCTCAAAAAACCTTCCCTTTGATTGAGGCGGGCAGTGTCATGGTGCTCACCTCGATTTAAAATGGTTTCAGTCCTAAGAAGTCTATATGTATTTATAAACACATGGTATTACATGTTGGACAAATACCCATGATTGTCATCTGTAATCAGATCAGTTAAAGGATTTTGTACAATAAAGCTGCTCCTCATTATGAGCTTGATGGTGCAGGTCCTTCACATGCTTGGATTGGTTTTGATTAATGCTATGGATGTTTTTTCTCTCTCTTTTTTCTCTCGCGTACTGAACAGGCAACAATGGCTAACTTCAAAACAACTTGTTAAAACAACATTTTAGCATTGTACACCTGGAAGTGATTGTTCTGTTTAGCACAGTTTAAGCAATGTTAATTATTGAGGTTGTGGTCCGCAGTGGTGCAAGACTATGATGAGAGCAGTTAGTAACGTCTTGCCGACCTTATTTAGATACACAAGGGATTCAAAATATTACCAACATGTCTGTTGTTCTACTACTGCAAACCACATCAAAAGAGATTAATGCATTGTTTTATAGTTTTTCTGAGTTTTGATTAAAAGTGAGTATTTTATGTTTTATTAAATCAAATTAACTGCAACTGTAAAAATGGAGGGAAACAAAGCAAATATCGAAATACTACTTCATATATTGTTAATTTGTTATTTACAATATATAAACGATGTTTAATATAGTCCCTCACAATACCATATCTGATACATGGATAATAATTATAACATTTCGATATGGCGATACTGCAATTATTGATATATATATATATATATATATATATATATATATATATATATATATATATATATATATATATATATATATATATATATATATATATATAGTATATTGTTCTTAATAAATTACAACCATGTATACTATTTAAGGCAAACTGAATCCACACTTTCGATTTCAGATTTCACCCCTTGAACATGTAAAACTAACAAAAAAACGATACATAGCAATTAGGGCTGCAACTATTAATTATTTTAGTAATCAAGTAATCCATAATTAGTTTGTTTGATGAATCAAGTAATCGGATAGAACATACATCATAGCTTTGTTTGCGTATTTAGGGGAACAAACTGTAGTTTAAATAGCCCATCCATCCATCCATTTTCTACCGCTTGTCCCATTTTTTTTTTTTTTAAAGGAAAACCTTCATCAACATTAAAACTGCACTTTTAACATGTATGCATTCTTTAAAATGAATATATAAATATCCGCTGTTCGCTGCCACGCAGATCAAATCACCCATCCACCATTGCTGTTATGTTGCAGCGGCCATGCAGAGACTATGTCTACCTATTTAACATTCCAGGCACTCCATGCAATCCGGATTTATTCCATTTGAATCAGTTATACTAATTTGTCAATTAATCAAAGCAACATCATATTTTCTAATCGAATTAATTGATTTAAATGATTAATCGTTGCAGCTCAGGGAGCCATCAAATATCGAAAA
Organism: Entelurus aequoreus; assembly: GCF_033978785.1. Taxonomy (NCBI): domain Eukaryota; kingdom Metazoa; phylum Chordata; class Actinopteri; order Syngnathiformes; family Syngnathidae; genus Entelurus; species Entelurus aequoreus. Next base: position 49,440,616 of record NC_084743.1, on the reverse strand, counting down.
TATATTGTAAGTTTAAAAACTGTTCAAGTTTGCTATATCAATACATCGACACCTATCAACCTTACTGTTGATTCCTGGGAAATCCTTTATTTTTATTTTTTTTCATGGCATAAAAGAAAAAAATGATCTCCTGTACTGCCGCCACTACAGTGATTGGGTCCTTTTGACGAAAGCCTCTGCAACACTTAGAGGTGGGCTTATGACAGGCATACTGTATATTAGCGTTATCCCGATGCCAATATTTTGTAACCGGTACCAGTACCATAATTATTTCGATACTTTTCAGTACCTTTCTAAAAAAAGGGGACCACAACAATTGCATTATTGGCTTTATTTTAACAAAAAATCTCACGGTACATTAAACATATGTTTCTTATTGCAAGTTTGTCCTTAAATAAAATAGTGAACATACAAGACATCTTGTGTTTTATTAGTAAGTAAACAAACAAAGGCTCCTAATATAGCTGCTGATGTATGCAGTAACATATTGTATCATTTATCATTCTATTATTTTGTCAAAATTATAAAGGACATGTGGTAGAAAATGTATGATTAATCTACTTCTTCATTTACTATTAAGATCTGCTTACTTTCTCTTCTAACATGTTCTATCTACACTTCTGTTAAAATGTAATAATCACTTATTTTTCTCTTCTTAGATACTTTGCATTAGTTTTGGATGATACCACAAATTTGGGTATCAATCCGATACCAAGTAGTTACAGGATCATACAATGGTCATATTAAAGTCCTCATGTGTCCAGGGACATATTTCCTGAGTTTATAAACATAATATAAATGAAAAAAAAAACGAAAGAAGATGTCATGCCAAAAAATATCGACGTAATACGCTACTGTACTTGGTATCATTACAGTGGATGTTAAGTGTAGATCCACCAATGGCGTTTGTTTACATTTTGACGCCGGTGAGCTACGGTGTGTAGTGAAGCATGTTTAGCTATTCTTCGTCCTGCAGGGATGATACTTGTAAGAAACGTACTTTATTTGTTGCCATGGAGGCGAGGATTAGTGATTTAGAAGTAGCTAAAACACTGCCGACCGGGGCTGGACTTTAAACGCTAGTTATAGCCATGTCTTGAAGCACCTCTTCCTGAGGGCGTTTCAGTGTCAAAACTTCACCTTTATCATTAGTTTTTAAGCCAAAATGCATCCGTTCCCCCTTTTCTGTCTACACACTGTGTCTGCTTGTAAGTACTCCGTGACTGTGCACTGCCGAACATGCTCGTCCGCTCGTAAACCAGCAATGACACGACGTGATGACGGGGACGCGCCGGGGGGTATTTTAGCGGCGGTATAGTACCGAAAATGATTAATTAGTATCGCGGTACGAGACTAATACCGGTATACCTTACAACCCTACTGTATATATAGTAGTAGTATTAGTAGTCATAGTATTAATTGCTTGATGTGGAGCATGCAAATGGCATTGGTCTTGTTGGGAGACGGCTAGTTTTGCCATTCAGTTTGCACTTTTTAATGTCTATTTCTGCTCAGTGTGTGCAGACAGTCACACATGACGAGCACTTGTTAATTACGCATCAAAAAAAAAAAGTGGCTTTAAAGGAAATTTAAAGCCACTTTAGGGCTTTGACAGCCCTAATATAAATATACATGTATGTATTTATTTATGCTAACTGTATAATTAACCTTTCCAGAGAGCATCAACAAACTTTTTTTCGCCTCACGTTTTGTTTTTTTGTGACAGAAATACATTTGGAAAAGTCCTCACACTGACACTCAAATGACCTCTCTTGCAGATACAGTAATAAGAAGATAAGAGGAGGTGACTGTCCATCTAGATAAAGTTGTGCTATTGATGACATGAGGAAGTCATGGTGACAAGCTGCTGACAGGAAGGTCAATAAGGGAAGGAAGCAGAGTGGAGGGAGGGGTTGGAAATGGCAGGACATTGTCAATCATTGCAACTAATGACAGAGGCAAACCGACACTGGCCCTTATTAACATGCATGGATGCATGTCACGACACGCACACACACGCACATGATGACAAAGACAAAATCTACACAGAATTAGAGTTGGGCTGCATGTCTGACTGGTCGGACAAATGACAAGTTATTGATTACTTGCATGAGAGGGGTGATGTGGTTAAATGCAAGGTCGCACATTAACATGACTGTCTTGGACAAGCTCATAGGGAGGGCCCCCTGGGGCAGGGATGCATACTGTAGCAGACATTGCAGGACAGTGTGTCACAATACACCACGATATTGTTTCTGGGTTGGATATTGGTCAGGAATACTGTGTATATTCTCTCTGGGATTGCTTGGGACCGAGCAGTCTGGGTTCCAGTTAAAAAAAAAAGGTTAGGTAGGAGACTGTAAATGGTCCTTCGGTGTTAATAATTGTTTGTCTTAAAGGCCTACTGAAACCCACTACTACCGACCACGAAGTCTGATAGTTTATATATCAATGATGAAATCTTAACATTGCAACACATGCCAATAAGGCCGGGTTAACTTATAAAGTGCAATTTTAAATTTCACGGGAAACTTCCGGTTGAAAACGTCTATGTATGATGACGTTTGCGTGTGACGTCGATGGTTGAAGCTGAAGTATTCGGACACATTGTATCACAATACAAACAGCTCTGTTTTCATCACAAAATTCCACAGTATTCTGGACATCTGTGTTGGTGAATCTTTTGCAATTTGTTTAATGAACAATGGAGACTGCAAAGAAGAAAGCTGTAGGTGGGATCGGTGTATTAGCGGCTGGCTGCAGCAACACAACCAGGAGGACTTTGACTTGGATAGCAGACGCGCTATCCGACGCTAGCCGCCGACCGCATCGATGATCGGGTGAAGTCCTTCGTCGCGCCGTCGATCGCTGGGACGCAGGTGAGCACGGGTGTTGATGAGCAGATGAGGGCTGGCGTAGGTGGAGCGCTAATGTTTTTATCATAGCTCTGACGAGGTCCCGTAGCTAAGTTAGCTTCAATGGCGTCGTTAGCAACAGCATTGCTAGGCTTCGACAGGCGGCACAGCATTAACCGTTTGGTTACAGGTCCAGTGTTTGGTTCGGTGTCTCCTGATAGTAGTATTGTTGATCTGCTGTCTATCCTTCCAGTCAGGGGCTTATTTATTTTGTTTCTATCTGCATTTAAACACGATGCTATCACTTTAGCTCAAAGCTAAAGTGCTTCACCGATGTATTGTTGTGGAGATAAAAGTCACTGTGAATGTCCATTTCGCGTTCTCGACTCTCATTTTCAAGAGGAAATTGTATCCGAGGTGGTTTAAAATACAAATCCGTGATCCACAATAGAAAAAGGAGAAAGTGTGGAATCCAATGAGCCCTTTTACCTAAGTTACGGTCAGAGCGAAAAAAGATATGTCCTGCACTGCACTCTAGTCCTTCACTCTCATGTTCCTCATCCACGAATCTTTCATCCTAGCTCAAATTAATGGGGTAATCGTCGCTTTCTCGGTCCGAATCGCTCTCGCTGCTGGTGTCAACAATGGGGGAATGTGAGGAGCCCTTCAACCTGTGACGTCACGCTACTTCCTGTACCGGCAAGGCTTTTTTTATCAGCGACCAAAAGCTGCGAACTTTATTGTCGATGTTCTCCCTATATCCTTTCAGCAAAAATATGGTAATATCGCGAAATTATCAAGTATGACACATAGAATGGATCTGCTATCCCCGTTTAAATAAAAACATTTCATTTCAGTAGGCCTTTAAGGTGTCATGCTCTACGTTTATTCCACTTCTCACCCAAAGCCAGCTCAGATAGGTGAAAACATTTATTAATTTCTGAAAAAGCATGATCATGTCAGATGTGCCTTATGCATTTTCATTTGCAACTTAAATTATACAATTAAAAAAACAAGTTAACCCCTTTTACTAAAAGGTTTTTGATAATGATTCATTATGTTAATGCAGATGCAAGAGACTTGTCTGAAAGGGAAACAGCACTTTTTTTATTATATTTTATCCATCATCCAAAATTAATATGTGAGACAGGACCACACAACTTTCTCTTTTCTGTGCATTCCAAAGAGTGAAAAGGTGTTAGCAAGAGGCGACTAACAATGCAGGTAAGGGGGATATGATCTATTTCCCCCATAAAGCCCCCTAAAAACCTTTAACACGTTTTATATAAATGCTGTAATTACAGTATATACAGTCGCAATCAAAAGTTTACATACACTTGTAAAGAACAAAATGTCATGGCTGTCTTGAGTTTTCAATCATTTCTACAACTCTTATTTTTTTGTGATAGAGTGATTGGAGCACATACTTGTTGGTCACAAAAAACATTCATGAAGTTTGGTTCTTTTATGAATTCATTATGGGTCTACTGAAAATGTGACCAAATCTGCTGGGTCAAAAGTATACATACAGCAATGTTTATATTCGGTGACTTTTCCCTTGGTAAGTTTCACTGCAACAAGGCGCTTTTTGGTAGCCATCCACAAGCTTCTGGCAAACTTCTGGTAGAATGTTTGACCACTCCTCTTGACAAAATTGGTGCAGTTCAGCTAAATGTGTTGGTTTTTTGACATGGACTTGTTTCTTTAGCATTGTCCACACGTTTAAGTCAGGACTTTGGGAAGGCCATTCTAAAACTTTAATTCTAACCTGATTTAGCCATTCCTTGACCACTTTTGACATGTGTTTGGGGTCATTGTCCTGTTGGAACACCCACCTGTGCCCAAGACCCAACCTCCGGGCTGATGATTTTAGGTTGTCCTGAAGAATTTGGAGGTATCTCTCTTTTTTCATTGTCTCTGTAAAGCACCAGTTCCATTGGCAGCAAAACAGGCACAGAGCATAACACTACCACCACCATGCTTGACGGTGGGAATGGTGTTCCTGGAATTAAAGGCCTCACATTTTCTCCTGCAAACATATTGCTGGGTATTGTGGCCAAACAGTTCAATTTTTGTTTCATCTGACATCACATGGACAAAGATAAGACCTTCTGGAGGAAAGTTATGTGGTTACATCCTGTGTTTTGCTACCACTAATCATGGCAGACTTCGTAAAAATAGCATTATAATGTAGTACAATTGCTAAATGTTTCAAATAAGTGATAAAAAAAAAGCTCTCCCTGGTAAACAACTGATGGGATCGTTATATCTTTCAGCACTTGGGCTCTCCTCGAGCTGGTAAAAACCAAATAGCACTCTTCCTCAGATAAAAATGCTTCCGAGCAATGTTGCAATGGATTTATACTGTTACGTTTGTTGAGGTGGCGTGGCTCATGTGATAGAGCGGCCGTGCCAGCAACTTGAGGGCCCCCTGGTTCGTATCCAGCTTCCGCCATCCTGGTCACGGTTGTTGTGTACTTGGGCAAGACACTTAACCCTGAAGGGGTCATGGTTAGCGCCTTGCATGGCAGCTTCCGCCATCAGTGTGTGAATGGATGAATGTAATGTATAATGTAAAGCGCTTTGGGTATCATTTCATGTATAGTTGAGAGCTATACAAATACAGACTGATTACCATTTGAGAGCCAGATAGTATCAAGTCAGCAGCGTGTGGAATTTCAAAGTTGACCAACTACCCGGACTGGTGCCCAACCTCTTGCTATAAAAGGGGACATGCATGATTTATAATCCTCAAATAGTGGTCAGAGGTGCAGTGTGAGCAAGCTGATGTGTCACTACGACAGAAAAGTAGTTCCTCCTTGTTAGCTCTTACAATACTAATACAAGAACTTGGTAAATATGCAGGTCACGGCATGTAAATGGAGAGTTTGTTGCCCTTTTTCTGATGTTTGTACAGTGCTTTTTGGGCAAAATTGAGCAATCCCCATTATCCGCATTGTTAGCCGCCTAACAAGATGTGTTCTTGTCCTACATTGTGAAAGCTGGGTTAAATTCCAATAAAAGTGTTTTTTTTTCTTTAACACTTTGTGTTGAGGATGGTCTGTATTTTGTAGAAGCTACATTTGTGTTATGAAATGATTATGAATCTTTGAGAATATAAATCTGACATGTATTTTAGTTTATCTTCCAAAGCATTTAGAGCACAACCTTAAACATAATTTGTTCTCATTTAAAACAATTAGATCACTGTGGGCTGTTGTAATTTTTTTTTTACAAGACTCTTTATTTGTGTGTTTGTGTTAAATTGCGGAGGTTCTGACATTAATTTGCGAGCTGAAACCTAATCTTCTAGACAAAAGAGACACTAAAGGGGGTTATGGCAAAACACACACTCTCTCTCACCATGATGACCTCACTTCCTGCAAGTGGCTGCAGTAAAGATTGGACAAGGATAGAGTTGCTGTCTTAATACGGTCAAGATGTGCATGCATCTGTATGCATGAAGACCCAATTTAGGCTTAGGAATCCTTTCCATTCGTCATATTTTACTTTTAAAGTGATTGCAAAGATAAAAAGGATATATATTCTTGTGTGTATTTACCTAGTCTGTGTGCTGGATTAGGATTAAGAAACCATAACAATTTAGTATGGATTGTAATTAGCAAATCCATATATATATATATATATATATATATATATATATATATATATATATATATATATATATATATATATATATATATGTAAGGGTTGTACTGTATACCAGTACTAATATAGTATTGTGGTACTAATGAATCAAACGGTACTATACTTTGTTTGAAAAGTACCGGTTCACCATATTATTTTTTTTACGGGCATGACGGCCCGTCGTCACTTAATGACATTGCTGGTTTTACGAGCAGAAGAGCATGTTCAGCAGCGCACAATCACGGAGTACTTACAAGCAGACAAGTAGACAAAAAAGGGAGAATGGACGCATTTTGGCTAAAAAACAAAAGATAAAGGTGAAGCTATAAAACTGAAACGCCCTCAGAAAGAGGTGCTTTAAAACATAGCTAGCGAGTTATCGGCTAATCTGCATCCGCAATCGGCAGTGTATTAGCTTCTTCTAAATCACTAATCCTCGCCTCCATGGTGAAAAAGTGAGTTTTTTTTACAAATATAATTCCTACAGGATGAGGAATAGCTAAACATGCTTCACTTCACACCGTAGGAGATACGATAGCTCACCGGCGTCACAATGTAAACAAATGCCATGGATGGATCTACACCTGACATCCACTGTAATGATACCAATTACAAGAGTGTATCTAGTCAATACTACTATGGTTACATCGATATTTTTTATCTTCACTAAATATTTTTTCTTTTTTTCTTTTTTATGATATAATATTCATAAACTCAGAAAATACGTCCCTGGACACATCAGAACTTAAATTACGACCAATGTATGATCTTGTAACTACTTGGTATCAGATCAATACCTAATTTTGTTGTTTTCATCCAAAACTAATGTAAAGTATCCAAACGACAAAAGAGTAAGTGTAAATTAACTTTTAACAGAAGTGTAGATAGAACATGTAGTAACAGAAAATAACCAGATATTAACAGTAAATGAACAAGTAGATCAATAATCAATTTTTACAGCTTGTCCATCATCATTTTGACAGCCTGCTGAAAATAATGGAAAGCACCACTTTACAGAGCAACTGACGATGTGGTCAAAGTTGGAATTGCCACAGAACAAATTTCAAGGTATTCAACAATCTACTGCCATCTGACAGCTAAAGTGAATAGTGCGCACTCCCAATTCGTCATGTGTCAGGTAATCTGTGATGAATGGGGGCCATATGAATTCCCTTGGTGGATATCCATTTTGTCCTTCAAGTTTTTCCGGTCATCTTTGGCTTTGGATCTGCGTCGTGTGCATTTTGTTGACCGGCTATGCTATGCTAAGACGTTCATGTTTTTGTCTTGGGCTTTACATGTGCTTCTCAGCGGCACGCTTCTTTGTGTTTTGCCTTGTTTATCACCACCATGCCAAGACGTGATCGTGAGTGTGTTTGTTTATTTTATTGGTCCACCCCTTTTGGCAATTCAATTGGTCTGATGAGACAAGGCTAAATTTATTGGCAGCATGTGAAGCTTTTGTGCCCGGAAAATCCATAAATTAGCCGCAGAATTGTATAAAGCGCAGGGTTCAAACTAACTGCAAGAAAAAAAGACTTACAGATGGGAAATCACAGTTAATAACCAACTGTGTGACCAAATAATGTTGCCAGTGTCAGCATTTTGATAAGAAGGGTGAGAAACACTTTATTTTTAAGACTTTTGAGATTTTCCATTCAATCCCCCCTCATTCAATTCAGCACTTTTCATAAAACATTGAGGGACTATTGAGACTTTGTATTTATTTTAGAGTTTTTCTGAGTTAAATAAAGTGTGAATGGGGTTATATAAATAGTACAAACCACCATTTCAACAGCAAAAGCCAGCAGTAGCGAAGCGCAAAACTTGAGAACTATATTTCCAGATTTTTGCCAAGGTTGGGAGTCCAACGCCATGCAGGTTTGAAACCTCCAATAGCCATCTCCTAGCCCGCTTCTGTTAGGAACTTTTCAAGAGTGGTTCCAGTAAAAAAACAGAGAGGTGGAAATTAGCAAACACAAATTTAATGCTCAGCAAAAAATAGAGGGACAAAAAACTATGACACTGTTGGAAGTAGGGTTGTATGGTATTCCGGTATTAGTATAGTACCGCAATACTTATGAATCATATTCGGTATGATACAGTCTCTGAAACGTACCGCGCCCACGTCAAAGTCACGTCATGACAATGCTGGTTTATGATCAGACACAAACACAAACACGGAGTACTTACAAGCAGACACAGTGTGTAGACAGAAAAGGGAGAATAGACGCATTTTGGCCTAACACCTGACGATAAAGGTGAAGTTATAACACTGAAACGCCCTCAGGAAGAGGTGCTTTAAGACATGGCTATCTGGCTAGCGGCTAACGTCCATCCGCCGTCGGCAGTGTTTTAGCTACGTCTAAATCACTAATCCTCGCCTCCATGGCGACAAATAAAGTACGTTTCTTACAAGTATCATCCCTGCAGGACGAGGAATCGCTAAACATGCTTCACTACACACCATAGTTCACCGGCGTCAAAATGTAAACAAACGCCATTGGTGGATCTACACCTAACATCCACTGTAATGATATCAAGTACAGGCACAAATCTAGTCGATACTACTATGATTAGGTCAATATTTTTTGGCATCACATCTTCTTTTGTTTTTTTAAAATGTATATTATGTTTATAAACTCAGGAAAAACGTCCGTGGACACATGAGGACTTTGAAAATGACGACTTGGTATCGTATTTGTCATGACATGGACTATAGCGGGGTGGTTTGTTTTCCCGGAATGCAAAGGAATTGGATCGGACATGGGATGAAGGTAAATACATCATTTATTTTAACACTAACAAAAAGGTGTAAACAAAAGGCGCGCACAAGGCGGATAAAAAAACTTGGCTATGAAAACAATAAACTCGCACAAAGGCAAATCTATGAACATAAAACAAACAACACCTACTGTGGCATGAGCGGAGCATGAAATAGAAATCAACATGAAACTATGAACATGCATGAGTGACTAGGGTAGCAGAAGCAATACAGAAGTAACAGAGGTATCAGAGTTAATGTCGCCAGGCTGACTTCCTAGCAACTATCGGCTTAAATAGTCTTGAACATGATTAGCAACAGGTGCGCGAGCGCAAACGTGAAACAGGTGGAACTAATGGGTTGCTATGGTGACCAAACAGGAACTAAAAAGAGTCCAAAAACCAAACAGGACATAACTTGAACAAAACATGATCACAGACATGACAGTATTAATACTCACATTTGTGGTATTATCCAAAACTAATGTATAGTATCAAACAACAGAAGACTAAGTGATTATTACATTTTAACAGAAGTGTAGACAGAACATGTTAAAAGAGAAAGTAAGCAGATATTAACAGTAAATGAACAAGTAGATTAGTAATTAATTTTCTACCACTTGCCCTTAATAATGTTGCCAAAATAATAGAATGATAAATGACACAATATGTTACTGGATACGTCAGCAGACTAATTAGGAGCCTTTGTTTGCTTACTTACTACTAAAAGACAAGTTGTCTTTTATGTTCACTATTTTATTTAAGGACTTAACTGCAATAAGAAACATATGTTTAACGTACCCTAAGATTTGTGTTAAAATAAAGCCAATAACGCAATTTTTTTTGTGGTCCCTATTTTTTAGAAAAGTACCGAAATACGTTTAGTACCGGTACCAAAATATTAGTATCGTTACAACACTAGTTGGAAGCAACAAGTGTCACGAAAAAAACCTAAATAATAGGTAACTACAAAACACAGAATGCCTAAATCAGGTGTCCCAAAAATACGGCTCCAGCCCGCCAGTGTGCAAAATCCGGCACGCGGGAAGTCCCAAGTTAAAAAAAAAAAAAAAAAAGTTGTATTTTTATTTATTTTTATTATAATTTTTTTAAATCTGTCCTTTCTAATCCATTTTCTACTGCTTGTTACTCTCGGTGTCTCCTAGCCGCTCAGGCAAATCATATTGTCTAAAAATGCATTTTCCCATCGATAACGCGACATCATCGGTAAAGTGCACGCTCTTTCAGTCAATTAGTCAGCGAGGAATATATATACATACACACACAGCCCGGCCCCCAGCCAAATTGTTTTAACCCAATGCGGCCCCCGAGTCAACAAGTTTGGGGACCCCTGGCCTAAATGAAGGCAGGGAGTAAAACAAGCAAAATACACTGAAAGCACACGTAAAGGTAGGGACTCAGGTGAGGTCGGAAGGGAAAGATCCTGCAACCACCGGTGTGTGCCAACAGTCGATATAGGAGGAGATAATGATGGCCATGGTAACTAATTGAAAGACAAAAAATAAAAAAACAAGAGCAAAATTCAAATACATAAACAGCCACGAACTAAACCAACTTGAAAACCAAGAAAATTGGGTTTTCCCTAATCAAAGTTTCTCCTGATTGAGTATACATATATACATATCCAAGTCACCACAAATGTATGACCAAATAAGTACTTAACATAAGTTAAACCAGAAGGATAATCCACAATACGCTGCATTCATAGAAGGGTTACAATGCAGGAAATGAGCTGATCAAGGACACACACTCACGCTGTGCCCATAACCGTACTGTAGAGCGCGGCCGTGGACAACAGTCCGTGTGTTTAACCCTTGGTCTGCAGGGATCACATGTCACGTCACCTAAACACGCATGACAAGCGCACACGCTTGTGACAGACCACATGGTCAAAAGCAGGTCAAAGGGCGGCAACGAGACAGAGCATGACATAGAGCGGGGTTGTCAAACGTGCGGCCTGCGGGATGAGTTTGCTAAGTATAAAAATGAGTCAACATTTTTGAATGAAAGAAACTGCTGTTTGAATTTTGTCCACTAGATTAAGTTAATAAATTAAAGTACCAATGATTGTCACACACACACTAGGTGTGGCAAAATTATTCTCTGCATTTGACCCATAGGGAATCATTTTTGGTGATTTAACCCCCAATTCCAACCCTTGATGCTGAGTGTCAAGCAGGGAGGTAATGGGTCCCATTTTTTATAGATGTCACAATAGCAATTCTTTGTAGATTATGTTACATATGTAAAAAAAATAAACCCCTTGATGTTAGTGCACCAGTTGAGGGAAATGAGCAAACTACATAAATAACATCCTGCAATTTAATTTTGATATTATTCTCTTATCTTGATAGATTGAAAATTAACACCAATGAGTTGACTGATGAACATTATCACATAATTTATTCAGAAAGTATAAATACCGACAAATAAAGCTAGAATACTATTAACCGCAACATGTAAGTGTAAAAAACAACAACAACATTATGATTTGTAAATTTTTAGAATGTGCTTGTTCTATTTTTAAACAAAGAAAACAATCTGAAGTTGTCTTTATTTTTAGGTTATCGTGCCGAGATTTTATCAGAGTAGATGTTTCTCCATGTGGCCCCCGATATAAGATGAGTTTGACTCTCTATGTCATAGAGAGAAAGGGGGACGAAGAGATAGTTAGCCTTTCATACAGCAGTCTGAGAACTCGCCGGACTCAGACATACATACACAACCAGTTAACTCTGTTTACAAAGGCCAGCAGCAGAACCAATGCAAACCATACGTAGCATGGAGACGCCAGGGTGAGCGTCGAGTGTCCATGTGCGCCAAAACAGCAGGTCTTTACGCAGGAAAAGCAAACCAGACGTGAGGTTTTTTTTTTAACAAGTGCATGTCTTTCATAGAGTAAAATCCAGCTCCCACCCCTTCCCCAGTTTCTCTTATAAGCACGTCTGGTTTTGATTCCAAATTATTCAGCTTTTCCGGCGAGTCAGAAACCTACTGCCTGTTCCTTAAATGCTGCAGATAAAACAGCTTTCAGTGGGTTTCCCTCACATCCAAACAAAATCTGACAAGGATCAGCAAGGAAAGAGCAGTGCGGTATCGCATGTGATGGCATTGGTTAAAATTCCATGGAAATGCAAACAAAGATTTTACCATGACTGTGATGAGGAAAATAATCATACATGCACACACTGTAATTTCTGACAATCCCATTGAGGTGTAGCAGGAGTTTCTGTATTTTAATGGAAAACATTGTGTGCCTATAAACTTTGGGAAATATTTATTTGATTATTTTAGTTTTACTGCCTTACAAAGATATGAGCTGTCCATACATTTTATGGTTTGTTTTGCCAGAGAGAGACATGCCTTCCCGGAGCTGCAGTTGTAATCTAAACAAAAATATGACCATGGTGAGACCCATAAGCTAAAATGTTCTGTTATTGGTCACTACACCAACCCCAAGCCCTATTTAAAACATGAAGAAGTGTCTACTTAACTTTAGCTTTTTGTGAAGATTTACTCATGCACATATACAGAAGGATTTACCCAGAAGGACATTGATCGTATTTTTCGGACTATAAGGCGCTCTTAAAATCCTTTTATTTTCTCAAAAATCGTGCGCCTAATAATTTGGAATAATTCTGGTTGTGCTTACAAACCTCGAGGCAAATGTATTTGGTACATGGTGCAATGATAAGTGTGACCAGAAGATGGCAGTCACACATATATACAAACTATGCACATATAAAAAAGCTTGTTGTGAAAAATGAGTTGGAATTTCACAAGAAAAAGGTCCCAATTTCACAAGAAAAAGGTCCCAATTTCACATGAAAAACTTAGAATTTTGGCGGTATTATAATAAAAGTCCTCATTTTACTCAACACAAGTCAAAATTTTACAAGAAAAACTCCACATTTGGGCAATATTATGATAAAAGTTGGAATTTCACTCAATAACAGTCGCAATTTTACAAGAAAAGCTTAACATTTTGGCAATTTAATGCAAAGAGTCGTAATTTTACTCGACGAAAGTCAGAATTTTATAAGAAAACTTTATAATTTTGTCAATATTATAATAATAATCGGCATTTTACTTGGCAAAATTATGACAAAAGTAATAATTTTACTCAAAAAAGTTCACTGTTTTACAAGAAGAACAAAAAAATTGGCTATATTGTGATACAATTCAGAATTTTATATGACAAATGTCACCATTTTGCATAAAAAATGTTTAATTTTACATAAAACAGATGTAATTTTACAAGAACATATTACAATGTTACAAAAACAGAAAGAATATGAGTAATTGTTCCCAATGTTATAAGAAAAATGTCGACACGCTGAGAAAAAAACTGTTTTTAGGATGTTGTTTTTTTAAAATTGTTTTTTAATCTTAGTATGTCTCTATATACATATTTATTTATTATTTTTAATTAATTTTAGCCAAAGGGGGCGCATTTCTATTTCTTACACACACTTGTGATTACATATGTTGGCCAGAGGGGGAGCACTTTTAAAACCGACACACAGTCCATCCATCCATCCATTGTCTACCGCTTGTCCCTTTTGGGGTCGTGGGGGGTGCTGGAGCCTATCTCAGCTGCATTCGGGCTGAAGGCGGGGTACACCCTGGACAAGTCGCCACCTCATGCAGGGCCAACAATTTGAAAAATCCCTTTTTGGGACCACCCTAATTTTGATAGATTTCACCACCAGGGGTGCAAATGAGACATTCTCTATTAGATTCAATGGTTTTCCCTATTGGGACCATGATATTTGTCCTAACGTGTTCATATGGAAGGTACTTTTCCTTGTTGGTGTCTCAAGAAGGGTAGAAATACAAGAACACACACACACACACACATACACACGCACAGACACACACACACTAACTGGACTCAAGGGACAGTAAATGAAGGTGTGATGAAGTTACGGACGGTGAAATCAATGTCTACAGACAATGAGTAAGCCACATGAAGACAAATATTAGCTCCAAGCAATGATGGTATCCCGATGCCTTACTGTACAGCTGTCATGCGATTGAATTGGAGTCAAAGTGGGCAAGAGGCCCATTTAGCTTGATAAAGTCCAGGCTGTCACCACTCGAAATCCTGCAAACTTGATACATACCACTGCTGCTGTAACATGCTGACTTCTCCCTAGACATGTTGGCCTGCATGTTTCAATTACACCACTGAAGCAGGCTATCATGCAGTATTGTTGTTGATTGACATGGTCAAGAGAGAAAATTATTAATATTAGTCCAGAGTGGGGATTACTGACTGTATAGGATACATACAGTCGTGGTAAAACACCAAAAGTGTTTTGTGATAGAGTGATTGGAGCACATACTTGTTGGTTACAAAAAACATTCATGAAGTTTGATTCTTTAATGAATTTATTATGGGTCTACTGAAAATGTGACCAAATCTGCTGGGTCAAAAGTATACATACAGCAATGTTAATATTTGGTTACATGTCCCTTGGCAAGTTTCACTGCAATAAGGCACTTTTGGTAGGCATCCATAAGCTTCTGGCAAGCTTCTCGTAGAATTTTTGACCACTCCTCTTAACAAAATTGGCGCAGTTCAGCTAAATGTGTTGGTTTTTTGACATGAACTTCTTCAGCAATGTCCACACGTTTAAGTCAGGATTTTGGGAAGGCCATTCTAAAACTTTAATTCTAACCTGATTTAGCTATTCCTGTACCACTTTTGACGTGTGTTTAGGGCAGACCTGGGCATTCTGCGGCCCGCGGGCCGCATCCGGCCCTTTGTGCGTCCCTGTCCGGCCCGCGTGAGGCCAATTATAAATTACAAAATAAATTTTAAAAAGTATCTATGTCGAGTGTGCAATACAACGGTGCTGCTTTTGTTTTGAAAATCGTTATTTGTATTACTTCCGTGTGGACGTATGCGTGTGCGTGATTGTGAGTGAATGTGAACAGCTGCAATCATTAATTACAAAATAAAGTTGAAAAAACATCTGTGTCGTGCGCGCAATACAACTGTGCTGCTTTTATTTTGAAAAGTATTATTTATGGGCGTGTGTCCGTGTGTAACCTGCGAGTGAAGGTGCACATGCAGCGACAAGTGATGCACGGTTTACACCCGAGACGCTAACAAGAGAAAAGTTGATGAAGAATGGCGTGTTTCCAACAAGACATGGACTGCCATGCAACGTTCCCTCTAAGGTGCGCACTGCTCAAGCGTCCGCTGCGCGCAGCAAATATATGCCACGCACCAAATCAAATCCCATCTGAATTCTAAACAAAATAGACATATTTATTCTATGTAATTTTGCAATGCAACTTTGAGTGACAGTGACAACAAGCGGCCCTAACGGTGTTCGTCAACACCGTTCAATTGAACACCGTTCAATTATTGTAACGTCTATCGAGATGCTTCGAGGCCAGGAATTATATCGATCACTTTATTGAGCAAAACTATTTATATTCGGCCATAACCACACCAAAAACATAAGTAAAACACTTCTATCTCGAAAAACTAGTCATTTTCTGCCGTACAAACCAGGCCAAAACCAACTTGTCATCTGTCACCAACACGCATAGCACTAAACCACTGGTGCGTTTATGGCCACACAAAAAGTCGGACAACTCAAACACCACACAAAGTTACACTATGACTCCTCAGTCATACGTGTGCTTATTTTATTGTCATTTATTATTAATGTTAATTTATTTATATTAGTCATGGAATGCTGTTACACACACTATTATTATTAATTATTATTATTATTATTATTTATCTTACGGTATATATCAAAAATAATATTGAGCAAAATTGAATTGAAATATTGTCGATGTGGCCCTCCAGCAGTGCTCGGGTTGCTCATGCGGCCCCCGGTAAAAATTAATTGCCCACCCCTGGTTTAGGGTCATTATCCTGTTGGAACACCCAACTGCACCTCCTCATCAGTGAAGCATACACACAGACATATTAAACAATGGGCTTTCTAACAATTGGGAAGGTTTGTGTCATGTTTGTCCTCAAACAAAAAACATACTAAAACAGGGGTAGGGAACCTATGGCTCTAGAGCCAGATGTGGCTCTTTTGATGACTGCATCTGCATCTCAGATAAATCTTAGCTGACATTAGTTAACACAATAAGTAATGAATAATTCCGCTGGTAATCACAGTGTTAAAAATAACGTTCAAAATATAAAACATTCTCATGCATTTTGATCCATCCATCCGTTTTCTACCGCTCCTGTTCAAAAAGTCGCATTAATGGTAAGAAGTATTTTATTTATTATTGGTTAGCTTCAGAATAACAATGTTATTAAAAAGAATAAGATACTTATTGTATTCTAAAAATGTTGGTCTTACTAAAAAATGCACGCATTTAGTTGTATTCAGTGTTAAAAAATATTATATGGCTCTCACGGAAATACATTTTAAAATTTTTGGCTTTCATGGCTCTCTCTGCCAAAAAGGTTCCCGACCCCTGTACTAAAACAAAACCATTATTGTTCCCCCTTCTTTTACCATTTTCAATCAGTTTTTAAGAATGCTATAGGGAGCCACTAGGGCGGCACTAAAGAGCCGCATGCGGCTTAAGAGCCGTGGGTTGCTGACCCCCGTCTTAGAGCGATACATAAACCTGCAGCTTAGTGGCAGAAGTTGTCAATCTAATCAACAGGCTCCCTGTTCTACCCAGTAGTAGTAGTAAGTACACAGGATCCACTGAAATATTCTTATTTCACTGCAGTAGAGAAACTAAAGAACAAAAACCCTTCCATGAATTAGTCTTGGAGAAATTTCGCAATCTAATTCCGCGTTTCGTTTCAACCCATTATCACCTTCCAACTCTGTAATCGGTTGCCTGCATTGTCTCGCTCCTAGTTCCACTTAACCCATCTCAATTAATCTAGGAAGTCCCAGTGAGATAAGGGATCTGTTCCATCTTGGCAGCCAGTTGTCACTCTCCTGACGAATCCACTCACCTGGTTGGCTAGATTGCAATCAGTACGCCTTGATTGAAAAGCAAGGACACAAAAGGACAAAGACAAAATCACTTAGGCAACCCATTAGATCTGGAATTGGCTGGCCATTCACAACAATACAGTAGACTCTGATAATCTCATGCAGATAAGGAGGAGCTAGAAAGTTTCTGTGTGACTTTAAATGTGTATGCATGAACTATAAATCCCCCTGTTTCTGTGGGTACCTGGTGATTGCTTGCCCACATTCCACACAACCCCGCAGTGTAATTGTGTTCTCCAGCCATAATCAGTTTGACACTTGGATTACCATAATGCACTTTATGCCACCACATTTCCATTTATTACAATATAGTTAATGCCACCAAAACGTTGGCGAGCTTATTGTGCAGAAATAAATCAGCAGCATTAAGGAAGATTTTTATTTTTTTTATTTTTTTTTAATGAGGGCTTAAAAACAGAACAGTGAATGAAAACGCTACACAGATGCAAATGTACAGGTGGTATGAATATGGAATGGCACATACAATTATGTATGAATGCAATTTGAGAGGTTCACATTTAAACTGATACGGTACCGATTGCGGGTACCAGTGAATCCATATCAGTGTTATTTTTTAATAATAAAATATATATTTTTTATCCAACATACTCAAATTGATGAGAACTGTGCTGTCTAGTTATTGGATATTGTTTTTCTAAACTTCACATTTGCAAGTATGCCTTCATTCCAGTTTGTTCTAGGTGTGTTGCCATAGTCAGAAAGTAGTTTTTTGGCATTCATTTGAATGTGGCAGTCTTGTCTTTTGTAGAACCTTACAAAGTTTTTACCTGTTTGCTACAACTACGTGGGAATAATAATTTAAAATTTGGGTAACACTTTAGTATGGGGAACATATTCACCATTAATTAGTTGCTTATTAAAGTAACAAATACTTAATTTAGAGTTATTTGGACACCTGGAGAACATACTAAGTTAAAGTACCCATGATAGTCACACATGCACTAGGTGTGGCGAAATTATTCTCTGCATTTGACCCATCACCCTTGATCACCCCCTGGCAGGTGAGGGGAGCAGTGAGCAGCAGCGGTGGCCGCGCCCAGGAATCCTTTTTGGTGATTTAACCCCCAATTCCAACCCTTGATGCTGAGTGCCAAGCAGGGCGGTAATGGGTCCCATTGGTATGACTCAGCCGGGGTTTAAACTCACGACCTACTGATCTCAGGGCGGACATAAGGGTTAGGGTTAGGGTTAGGGTTACTAATAAGCAATAATTCTGAGGTTATTGAGGGAAGACTCTTAGTTAATGGCTTACTGGTTGTATAATAAGGCCATGCACAATAAGGCATTAATAAGTACTTAATACTGACTAATTAAGAGCCAATATTTTACTAATTTGCATGTTAATAAGCAACTAATTAATTGTGAAATGTGTTCCCTATACTAAAGTGTTACCAACATTTGTTCATTTGTGAACAAGGAGAGACACAGCCATTGACACACGTTCAATCGCTTTAGAATCATAATCAGTATCAGAATAGTTTTTATTGCCATTGTTTTTCTTGGTGCAATCGTGCAACATAAAACACATAACAGGAATAAAATGAGCTGTTTATTAACTGTCGGTGAACACATTGAACAGGAGGTGCTGTCAGCAACATTTTCCAGTCAGTCAGACACTCCAGCGCAAACTACCAATGATGAGGTACAGCTAATGATGTTATGAGCGCACCCTCTGACGTCGCGTGTCACTTGGCAACTGGCGCCACCTTTTAAAAGGCACTCACTCACACACCCTGCTCTCATGAAACATCTCTCAACTGCATATGCCAGATATTACATCCATCCATTAGTAATTCAATTACTTTTTGGGAAAGCAATAGGTAACTATTTTTTTTATATTTTTTTAACACTGATAATATCAGAAATGGTTTCACCTTGTTCTTATTGTGAGTAGAATCAGGGATGAATATAAATGTTTATGACAACGGGGCAAAATGATACTTTCGTAGGGATAGCTACTGTGCTGCAGTGTGTCATAGAGAGGATGTGAAGGATTATTCAAGATGGAGAGCAGTTTTTTCGGTGATCTCTTGTCTGTCAGTGACACAAACAACCCCGGCTTCAGTGTTGACATAATATCCAATTGCACATGTTAATTACAATTGGGCAGGAACATAGTCCAAATCCCCACAGATAATTATGAGAGGCTCTGGGTGCAGAGACTGTAACCACAGCTAAATACTTTACAGTACGTCTGTGGTACACAGACCTTTCCTCACAGTAATATGTCTGGGATTGCATCACCAACAATGGCAATCCTGCATCCCTTTTTTCAGATTGTCCCTCGACTGTGCGTTTGTGCCCATGCATGCAAACAAAGGGCTTCAGTCAGAGGATGGGGAGTCAGGTGGAGGTTTTTTACCAGATGAATGATGCAGAAGAGATCAAAGAGTCCCAGTGTGTGCGTGAGAGAGAGACTGTAAATGAAGCCTACTTTGTTATACAAAACCCCAAACCAGTGAATTTGGCACGTTGTGTAAATAGTAAATAAAAACGGTATACAATGATTTGCAAAATCCTTTTCATCTTATATTCAATTGAATAGACTGCAAAGACAAGATATTTATTTTTCGAACTGAAAAACCAATTGATTTTTTTTCAAATAATTATTAACTTAGAATTTAATGGCAGCAACACATTGCAAAAAAGTTGGCACATGGGCATTTTTACCACTGTGTTACACGGACTTTCCTTTTAGCAACACTCAGTAAACGTTTGGGAACTGAGGAGCCAATTTTTTGAAGCTTTTCAGGTGAAATTCTTTCCCATTCTTGCTTGATGTCTTAAGTTGTTCAACAGTCCGGGGTTTCCGTTGTCGTATTTTAGGCTTCATATTGCGCCACACATTTTCAATGAGAGACACTCTTTTACTATGAAGTCACAGTGTTGTAACACGTGGCTTGGCATTGTCTTGCTGAAATAAGCAGGGGCGTCCATGATAACGTTGTTTGGATGGCAACATATGTTGCTCCAAAACCTGTATGTACCTTTCAACATTAATGGTGCCTTCACAGATGTGTAAGTTACCCATGTCTTGGGCACTAATACACCCCCAAACCATCACAAATGCTGGCTTTTGAACTTTGTGCCTATAACAATCCGGATGGTTATTTTCCTCTTTGTTCCGGAGGACACAACGTCCACAGTTTCCAAAAACAATTTGAATGGTGGACTCGTCAGACCACAGACCTCTTTTCCACTTTGCATTAGTCCATCTTAGATGAGCTCGGGCGCAGCAAAGCCGGCGGCGTTTCTGGGTGTTGTTGATAAATGGCTTTCGCTTTGCATAGTACAGTTTTAATTTGCACTTACAGATGTAGCGACGAACTGTGGTTACTGACCCTGGTTTTCTGAAGTGTTCCTGAGCCCATGTGGTGATATCTTTTACACACCGATGTCGCTTTTTGATGCAGTACTCCTGAAGGATCCAAGGTACGTAATATAATCGCTTACGTGCAGTGATCTCTCCAGATTCTCTGAACTTTTTGATGATATTACGGACCGTCGATGGTGAAATCACTAAATTCCTTGCAATAGCTCGTTGAGAAATGTTGTTCTTAAACTGTTCGACTATTTGCTCACGCATTTGTTCACTAAGTGATGATCCTCGCCCCATCCTTGTTTGTAAATGAATGAGCATTTCAAGGAAGCCGCTTTTATACCCAATCATGGCACCCACCTGTTCCCAATTAGCCTGTTCACCTGTGGGATGTTCCAAATAAGTGTTTGATAAGCATTCCTCAACTTTCTCAGTCTTTTTTGACACTTGTGCCAGCTTTTTTGAAACATGTTGCAGTCATCAAATTCCAAATGAGCTAATATTTGCAAAAAATAATGTTTTCCAGTTCGAACGTTAAGTATTTTGTCTTTGAAGTGTATTCAATTGAATATAGGCTGAAAAGGATTTGAAAATTATTGTATTCTGTTTTTATTTACGATTTACAAAACCTGCCAACTTCACTGGTTTTGTGTTTTGTATTATGCAACTACTAGTACAACTGTGTGTGACATTCCGTCTCCTCTTCTCATCATGTTTTGTTTTTTTGAGGATTTGCTTTTGTAAGAGGTTAAGTATACTGCTTTCATGTTGCCTTTTCAAGTTCTAGTCATGCATTGAGTCACATCTTTCTTCTCTTTAATAAAGATAATAGGTCAATATGCATCTGGCATCAAACAACATCTTAGCCCAAACATGTTTGCCACTGATGCGTCTGACTGTCAAACTCTTGCCTTAATTCTTACTGCCTGCAAATTACCTTTCAGCAGACACTGTTTGAAGTAGATCATTAGCAACCAGCTGTTGTGTGGATGTGTTTTATTGACCATTTGGCCATTGGTTGTTGAAGATAGTACTTCCTTCCCTGCAAGGTGGCTGTTATCATTAATAACTTCATTACACGACACATCCATGTTTGGTACCCGTGCAAGTCAATCTTTGATCGAGTATGATTTGAAGGTCTTCTGAGTCTTAAACGGGAACAATTTTGCAAAACCAACTTTTCTTAACTATTGCTACCTGTTTTTTGTGTATCTGAGATGCCGAAAATTTGAAATCAAACCATTCAGGCATTGCGGATTTATTAAACTATTTGGCCTTCCTTCATACTTCCTCTAAACAAGTCATTTGGAATTTGCGCGGTTTGTGACATTTTTCCAGTTGTTCCAGCAGATATCTCCATAAAGATCTTTAGGCGAGTGCTTCCTTGTGGTCTGAAGCTTTAGTCAATAAGCTCCTTATTTTTTTCCGTCCTCTTGTTATGGGGCAGACTGGCTCGTACATGCACATGCATCCACCGATGTTGGCATTTATTTTACAAAGTAGTGTATAGTTCGAATTGATATCGGTTAGAGACCGCTCTGGCTGCAGTGCCCTCTGCTGGTTGTTCAGGGGAGTGTGTAGGTCACATTTATTTGTGCATCTGGTTTGTGAGAGGAATGTCTCATCGACACAAAAGCAAACAAGCGACCCACATATGCAAATTCAATACAAATACGAATACAAAATCAAGCATATTTATTTTAAAATCTCAAAAATATATTTACAAATAAACATTTATTTACACAAATTATTGATTTATTTGTATGTCACATTTTTATATTTTTACATTTTATTTGTATATGTTTTCAAATCTCAAAAATATATTTACAAATACGCGTTTATTCATAAAAATCATTTATTTATTTGTATATCTCATTTGTATTTGTGTTTGTATATTTATTAATACATGCATATGTATTAATATCCTCTTTATATGTATAAATTGATGTGAGACAATTCTACTTCCATACTGGTCCGGCTGTGCCCAACATTAATATAAATCCATTTAATAAAGTCAAATACAAATAAGGCAACAAGAGAAAGATCCCACACTTCTCTTTTGAAAAGTAAAAATGAACAGCAAATATGAGCATCTACATAAACAATATGACTTGCCTGAGTAGCTGGACAGGACAAAAAATAAATACATTTTTCTGAAGAGACAGCCAGAAAGCGACTTGAAGATGGTCTGTAAAACATAATCTGAGCAAAATGTGACTATATAACCATCATTACATGTTACGTAGACCAGTGGTCCCCAACCACCGGGCCGCGGCCCGGTACTGGTCCGGGGATCGATTGTAAGAAATAATTTATATATTTATTTATTTATTTTTTTAAATTTAAAAAAAAAATTTTTTATTAAATCATTCTGTTATTAATATTTCTGGTTCCTACATTATATATCAATATAGATCAATACAGTCTGCAGGGATACAGTCCGTAAGCACACATCATTGTATTTTTTTATGACAAAAAAATATATAAAAAACATAAAAACACCCCCCGGTCCGTGGGACTAATTTTTGAGCGTTGACCGGTCCGCAGTTACAAAAAGGTTGGGGACCACTGACGTAGACCACAAGGAAGTGTTTTAAATGTAAAAAAAAAGTATAATACGATACCTTTAAAGTATACTTTTCCACAAACCTTAAAGGAAAACTGCCTTTTATTTGGAATTTTGCCCATCACCCACTATTCTGAAATAAGAACCCTAATGCCTTACACTTATATGTTTGTTTTAACAGGGAAAGTACAAAATAAATCCCAATATTTTACCGTATTTTAAGTGCAAATAATCCCATGCTTAAGTGCACACTCCCATAATTCCAGGAAACTGTGCATCAAATAATCCCTAAAATCCCTACTAAAATAAGCAAAGAGACCAAGCAGCAACTGCAGCAGCTCTTCCAGTGCGGCCAGTTCGTCATACGATGGGGTTTTATTCCCACCGTGCTGTACTTGGGCTTCAAAGAGGGAGCAGATCCAGAAATGCCGGATCCCACAGTCTTGAGTTTACTTTGGGGATGAGGACCATGAGCGCCACCATCAATAATCCCCATTAGGCATTGTTTAATGTCTACCAAGTGACATCGCAGCATCATCTCTGTATCAGCACATGTTATTTATACATTTATTCTCTCCAATGGAAAAAAATATATAAAAAAAAACAAAAAAAACCTGCTGGCACGAGGCAGCTATCAATGCAGGCAATGAGCAAATAATTTATTTTACTACAAAGTCCTCTAAAAAGAGATCCAAAAACCGCCAACAACGCTCCATTTACATGCCATGACCTGCATATTGACCAAGCTAGAGTGACATTGTTAATGTTGGAGCTAAACACAGAATAACTACATTTCTGTCATAGTAACACACCGTTTTGCTCAAGGGACATAATGCTAGCTGCAAGAACTGCTGCTGCTGTATCTCCTTTGAATTCTGAGAAGTTAAAGATTGATAATAAATCATGCATCGTACACGTATAATAGAAGAAGTTGGTGAATTTTTAAATTAAACACGTACGCTACCAACTAAAAATAATGCCAAACTGAAGCATTGGATACTGGTTCTCAACTTCATTTTGCTAAAAATGTACATGGCGGATTAGGTAGCAACAGTGTTGTAACACGAGCCTAACATTGACATTTGATGCATAGTCGTGGCAATTTTTGCTTGAATTAAGGTAGTGTGCACTTAAGAATGGGATTATTTGCACTTAAAGGCCTACTGAAATGAATTTTTTTTATTTAAACGGGAATAGCAGATCCATTCTATGTGTCATGCTTGATCATTTTGCGATATTGCCATATTTTTGCTGAAAGGATTTAGTAGAGAAAATCGACGATAAAGTTCGCAACTTTTGCTCGCTGATAAAAAAAAGCCTTGCCTGTACCGGAAGTAGCGTGACGTCACAGGAGGCAATATTCCTCACAATTTTCCTTTGTTTACAATGGAGCGAGAGAGATTCGGACCGAGAAAGCGACGATTACCCCATTAATTTGAGCGAGGATGAAAGATTCGTAGATGAGGAACGTTACAGTGAAGGATTAGAGAGGCAGTGATGGACGTATCTTTTTTCGCTCTGACCATAACTTAGGTACAAGCTGGCTCATTGGATTCCACACTCCTTCCTTTTTCTATTGTGGATCACGGATTTGTATTTTAAACCACCTCGGATACTATATCCTCTTGAAAATGAGAGTCGAGCACGCGAAATGGACATTTAAAGTGACTTTTATCTCCACGACAATACATCGGTGACACACTTAGCTACTGAGCTAACGTGATAGCATCGTTCTCAAATGAAGATAGAAACAAAATATATACATCCCTCACTGGAAGGATAGACAGAAGATCAACAATACTATTAAACCATGTACATGTAACTACACGGTTAAAAATTCTCAGCCTGGTAAGGCTTAACAATGCTGTTGCTAACGACGCTAAGGCTAATTTAGCAACTTAGCAACCGGTGTTGTGCCTGAAACCTCACAGAACTATGATAAAAACATTAGCGCTCCACCTACGCCAGCCAGCCCTCATCTTCCCATCAACCTGCATTCCAGCGATCGACGGCGCGACGAAGGACTTCATCCGTGGGTTTGGCGGCAAGCATCGGCTAGGCGTAGTAAGTAGTCCTTGTTGTGTTGCTGTAAGTATTGTACTGAGCCGCTAATACACCGATCGATCCCACCTACAACGTTCTTCTTTGCCGCCTCCATTTTTCATTAAACAAATTGCAAAAGATTCACCAACACAGATGTCCAGAATACTGTGGAATTTTGTCGAAGAAAACAAGAGGTTTCTGTATCGGATTCGACGGGGTCCAACCACTTCCGTGGATTATGTGACGTCACGCGCATAAATCATATCCAAAGGAGTTTTTCAACCGGAAGTGTGGCGGGAATTTTAAAATTGCACTTTATAAGTTAACCCGGCCGTATTGGCATGTGTTTCAATGTTAGGATTTCATCATTGATATATAAACTATCAGACTGCGTGGTCGGTAGTAGTGGGTTTCAGTAGGCCTTTAAAATACGGTAAAATATTTATTTTCTACTTTCCCTGTGTTCTGTATTGCTGATGGTTTTGCTGTGAAAATGTGTTATAGATTTTTTTTCATATTTGTTAATTTATTACTTGGTTACAGTACGTAGTTTGAACACTTGAATGTTGTAAACTGCCCAACTTTCATGTCGCCAAATTCTGTACAAAAAAAGAGGCATTTTTATTAAAAAATTAGAACATTTTCCTATTTTTAAGTACTGGTCCAAATTAGTGTTGTCCCGATACGAATAGTTTGGTACCGGTACCAAACTTATTTTGATACTTTTCAGTACTTTTTGATACTTTTCTAAATAAAGAGGACCACAAAACATTGCATTGTTGGTTTTAATTTAGCAAAAAATCTTATTGTACATTAAACATATGTTTCTTATTGCAAATTTGTCCTTAAATAAAATAGTGAACATACAAGACAACGTATCTTTTAGTAGTAAGTAAGCAAACAAAGGCTCCTAATTTAGTCTGCTGACGTATGTTGTAACATATTGTGTCATTTATCATTGTATTATTTTGTCAAAATTATTAAGGACAAGGGGTAGAAAATGAATTATTAATCTTTTTTTTCATTTTCTACCCCTTGTCCCTTATCTACTTGTTCATTTACTGTTAATATCTGCTTACTTTCTCTTTTAACATGTTCTATCTACACTGCTGTTAAAATGTAATAATCACTTATTCTTCTGTTGTTTGGAAGCTTTACATTAGTTTTGGATGACACCACAAATGTGGGTATCAATCCGATACCAAGTACTTACGGGATCATACATTGGTCATATTCAAAGTCCTCATGTGTCCAGGGACATATTTCCTGAGTTTATAAACATAATGTACATTTGCGAAAGAAGATGTTGTGATGCCAAAAAATATTGACGTAATCATAGTAGTATCGACTAAATACGTTCCTGTACTTGGTATCTTTACAGTGGATGTTGGTGTAGATCCACCAATGGTGTTTGTATACATATTGACACCGGTGAGCTACGGTGTTTAATGAAGCATGTTTAGCTATTCCTTGTCCTGCAGGGATGATACTTGTAAGAAACGTACTTTATTTGTCACCATGGAGGCGAGGATTAGTGATTTAGAAGTAGCTAAAACACTGCAGACTGCGAATGGATGTTCGCCGCTATCTAGTTAGCTTTGTCTTAAAGCACCTCTTCCTGAGGGAGTTTCAGTGTTATAACTTCACCTTTATCGTTAGTTTTTAAGCCAAAATGCGTCCTTTCTCCCTTGTCTGTCTACACACTGTGTCTGCTTCTAAGTACTCTGTGATTGTGCGCTGCCGAACATGCTCGTTTGCTCGTAAACCAGCAATTACACGACGTGACGACGACGGGGCCGCAGGGTGGTGGTGGACCGGTACTTTTCAGAGGCGGTATAGTACCGAATATGATTAATTTGTATCACGGTACTATAGTAATACCGGTATACCGTACAACCCCAGTCCAAATATATTGGTTAAAATGCAAACAACGCACAAACCAGTCCAAATTAGAGTGGTGTGCAAAAAAAAATTTAAAAAAAAAATCCCCCAAATGAGGATATTAATGCTGCAAAAATTATGGAACATTTTGTGGCACATCTGTGCAGGTGCCAGGGTTAATCCTGGGTCAGCAACTGGATAGAGACGTATGGCCGACCCTTTGAGTAATTTGGAGGTGTGTGGGATCAAAGAGTTTCAAGGCCATTATGGGTACCAAAAATGTGTGTGTGTGTGCGTGTGTGTGTGTGTTAGTGATGAATTGAGCTCCCCTGTCCTCCTACTAGGGCCTGTAATTGTTCATCAATCTTTCACCCCTTCCACCCGTACTGTCCTCATACTCCTTTAATTCCCTCTTTCCCTAGTTTTTACCATATTCTTCCATCAAAATTGCTGTCCGTTGCTTATTCTGTACATAACACAGGTGTCCTTAAGAAAACTTTATATATTCATTATGTTTCCAACTCTGCATTCTTTTTTTCTTGGCCAAACAATCTTCACTCGCTCACAATTGCTCTCATGGACACTCCAGCTGGAGAGTGGGTGCACTTTATACATTGCACTTCCACTTGTGATGTATGAGTGCTGCTATGTTTGTTGAACAGCCACTTATCACCGAAAATATCACTCCCCTAGCACTCCATATCCTTATGTACTTTGTACAGACCCCACCTGTCACCTCTAATGACCCTTTTTGAAGAACTGTCTAAATAACAGCGTGTAAAACAAAATCTGTCACACAGTTCCACCTGTGTGCCATACATCTTAAAGGGGTCATATATACATCCCTGGTGTGCATAACATGTAAATTTAGTGCTTTGGTCAACATTTTGCCTAGATTTAGTTTTATGGACCATCTCTCCAAGATGCACAGATTTGTAGGCGGTCTTATTTAAGAAGTCCTCCTCCAGGTCAAGCCCCCTTCGACTGCGTCTCCACCCTGCCAGCCATGTTGTAGTTTTTAGCGCTTCCATATTGAGTCTACTAACAGATATAAGTTGGAACTATCAATCAATCAATGTTCACTTATATAGCCCTAAATCACGAGTGTCTCAAAGGACTGCACAAGTCACAACGGCATCCTCGGCTCAGATCCCACATCAGGGCAAGAAAAAACTCAACCCAATGGGATGACAATGAGAAACCTTGGAGGGGACCACAGATGTGGTCTATTAACTAATTAATTAATCTAACTATTCAATACATTTTATTGGAATTGGCAACGGCGGGGGATTTTAGCATGCATGTGCATGTATGAGCCAGTCTGCCCCACAACAAAAGGACAGAGAAAAAAATGGAACTCATAGATTACGACTTTGGACTAAAACGGGATACAAATGGCAAACTTGCACAAACATCCGCTGACGTAACCAAGCAAAATACATAAATAAGTCTCCAATTCCAAACGGTTTGTTTAGAGGAAGAATGAAAAAGGCAAGATGGTTTTAATAAATATCTCCGCCATGCCTCCATGGTTTGATTTCAATTTTTTTTTGACGATCTTAAATACACAAAAACAGTTACAAAGAGGCAAACAAGTTGGTTTTGCATAATAGGACCACTTTAACAATGTTTATTAAAGTATTCATGGTCATTGTGGTACTAATTTTGTTACGGCTCAGGCTCCTGAGCTATACCGCCTGTGGGGCGGTATAGCTCAGTTGGTAGAGTGGCCGTGCCAGCAACTTGAGGGTTCCAGGTTCGATCCCCGCTTCCGCCATCCTAGTCACTGCCGTTGTGTCCTTGGGCAAGACACTTTACCCACCTGCTCCCAGTGACACCCACGCTGGTTTAAATGTAACTTAGATATTGGGTTTCACTATGTAAAAGTGCTTTGAGTCACTAGAGAAAAGCGCTATATAAATATAATTCACTTCACTTCACTTCCTGCCGCCTCTCATTCATCTGTGCGCTCCTCTGAGCGCGCCTCTGGACACGTTCACGTGATCTGAAATCAACACACCTGACGCTGATGAGGACTCAACCAGCGTGTTCTGTGTTCCAGTGCCAGAACGTAGCTACCTGTCTCAGTACTGTAAGCCTACACGTCTCTAGCTCTCTCCCTATGTGCATTCGCTCTCTCTGTGTTTCCCCTCCTCTGTGCTCATCGTCTTTTTTCCTGTGTCGTCATCCCGCAGCGTTCCCCCATTTCCTGGTTTCGAGTTGTGTGTCTCGTCTCCCCGAATTCCCTCTGGCTCCCTGGCTGCCTTCCCGTATCTCTACCTCTCGCCTGGACACGGACCTTGACGCCTCTCTCCTGCCTTTGACCTCTCGCCAGCCAACGGACCTCAGAGCTTGCCTTGCCCTCCCTGGACTTCCGCACCCAACACGCACCTTCAAAAACTCCCGGTAAAACAGTCACACTATACCTATTTGGATTAATTACACACTCCACTTCCTTGTGTTTAATAAACACGTCTCATACTATCGATGCCCCTGTCTCAGTGTCGTCTCCTTCTCCACAGTACTGTCACAAATTTAGTCTTAGATCAGGGTCCCACAAACTTTTTTTTTCATTGAGTGAAAATAATTTGGACTGAGGCCGGGCTACAAATATATATATTTTGAAAATCATGTTTTTGTCAATGTTTCCAAACTCAGGAATAAACTCCTGGGCACCGGAAGACTCTGAGGGCAAAAACCAAAGGATTTAAATGAGTTTTAGATAGTAGTTTTGCTTTTATTTAGTTAATGTGCACTATTGACTTTGTTTTGCTCAAAGTGTATGTAATAAAAATAATAAGGAACTAGTTAGAGATGCTACCTCAGTAGAAGCATTTAAGTCCCATCTTAAAACTCATTTGTATACTCTAGCCTTTAAATAGACCCCCCTTTTAGACCAGTTGATCTGCCGTCTCTTTTCTGCTCTTGGGGGGCATAGATTCGGTGAGCACAGGTGAAGCGCTAGCTGTCCAAAGACGGGACCCAGGGTGGACCACTCATCTGTGCATCAGTTGGGGACGTCTCTGCGGTGCTGACTTGTCTCCACTCAAGATGATCTCCTGCTGGCCCCACTATGGACTGGACTCTCACTATTATGTTAGATCCACTATGGACTGGACTCTCACACTATTATGCTAGATCCACTCAACGTCCATTGCACCGGTCGCCTGGGGGGGTTGGGGCGGTCTGCGGTCCCTTCCAAGATTTCTCATTGTAGCTCATTGGGTTGAGTTTTTTCTTGCCCTGATGTGGGATCTAAGCCGAGGATGTCGTTGTGGCTTGAGCAGCCCTTTGAGACACTTGTGATTTAGGGCTATATAAATAAACTTTGATTGATTGACTTTTGACTTTAAATATTGTGTTAATATTGTTACACTGTCAACAACACCCCCATAAATTCGCTAAAAATTGCATTGAATACATTTGATCCACATTTATATAAACCAATCTTACTCATGGATAATCGGAATTCACAGCATAAGTTACTTAAAATAAATGCCTTACTTCACTCTGCATTACAATACAATGTCACCTGAAATTCACCTGCCCTCAGGGGACCGACTGATGGATAGGTGTGTTTGATTTGAGTCTTTGTCCTCCCAGAAAATAGAGTTGTTTATTTAATTGAAACTGTAATGGGATTATTATCACACTAATGTATTACAGTACATCGACAAACGATCATGTTCTACTAATCTTTCCTTGTAATGCATTATGCCCACCACGGACAAAAAAGGGCTACATTTCAGACACACCAGATATTCATCAATCAAATGTTGTGTGCAAATAGTGTGCCTGAAAAGAAAAACAAGTTATTTTTAATCAAAAATAAGCACTTTTGACCTTGATTTCATGTGATTATTACAGCTATCTTTTGTTTCTAGTGTCTCTCAAATAGCTCTTTGGGTTTGTTAAGTATTAAAATGTCTTCACGCTCTCTCCAAAGAATAACACATTTTCTACTTTTGCTTACAAAATCCTTCCAAACTATGATGCTGTAACAGTGTATGATTACTAACAATGACACCAGGAGCCCAGTTGTGTATATGTGTGTGCGCGGGGTTTATTTACGCAAGGCCATGCATGCACGAAGTGAGGAGTGAGCCATTGGAGACCACCCGTGCACGGCCAGTATCTTTGTGTCTTGTATCATGACTGCAAATCTTTCTCTTCCACCTTGCAACGTGAGCTGGGAAACTCGTGTCAACGCCCACTTGCCTCTTGGCATCGTGTGTACGGGACCATTCATTACCTGTCGATAGCTGTCAATCACCTTTCAGCGTCCCCCTCAGACTTTTGCTTCGGGTTTGGTTACTCAGCTTTTCATGTTCTTTGATTACTGTTGTTCTGCAATTCTTTTGTTATTTTCTCTCCATGATCTATTTGCACAACACGCCTGTTCATTATTAGTTTGCCCTTGTAATTGTGTTGGAACTCAATAATCAGTGTGTTCTATTCTGATTGATAATTAAACCAGTCAAGTGTGCTGGTGTATCCACCCATTTTAAATTACTCCATTCGATCGCAATGTCTTACGTGTGTGAGTGTGTGCATGCGTGTGTGTGTGTGTGTGTCGCTATCATAGTGCACACCTAGAGCAGGGCAACTGATAGCGTGTTAATTAAACTTGATATAATGATTACAAAGGGCCTAAACACACTCACTTACACACACCGGGGAACACATTCTTTCTGTTTCCCTCTGCAGCATTTCAATTAAAACCCACCAAGTCCCAACTGTCATGAAACGAACAGACCACCATTCACAATCAGTTTTTTTTGCGGAAAACTCAACAATAATGAATCATATTTTACACATGCAAGATCCGCTGATATGTCTGTTGACAATATTGGACGCTGCTTCCGGGGGCTCGTTAAATGATGTCATTGATTGGATGGGTAAATTGGACCTAGCAGTTCTACTTTTACAATTAAACTTTGTTTCTGCTGAACTTTTATTAAGTAGGGATTTATATTGTTAAAATGTTATCGATGCCAATACCAATATCAATATTCCTTATCGATACCGGTATTCAACTATCTGTACTAAATATACTTTGTGTAAATAAAGATGTGAAAAAAAAAAGTTTTTATTTGTACTGGAAGTTGTGCACCAGCAACATCAGGCAACATCTCACAGCAGGGAAGTCTTTTAAAAACACCTTGTCATGTCTGTGATCATGTTTTGTTTAGTTATGTTTTGCTTGGTTTTGGACACTTTTCAGTTCTTGTTTTCACTCCCTTGCTTTGTCACCATAGCAACCATTAGTTTCACCTGGTTCACATCCTCATGTCACGCACCTGTCTCACGTTTTCACATTTCGAGTCACGCACCTGTTTTCACTAGTCATGTCACCAGTATTTAAGCTTGTTGTTGCCAGGCAGTCGGCCTGGTGATATCATCCATACTACCTCTGCTACCCATGATATACCTGTTACTATAGTTCATGCTTCATGCCATGCCACAGTAAGTGTTTTTGTTTCGTGTTCATAGTTAATTGCCTTTGTGCTAGTCTTTTGGTTTCATTAGTCAAGTTTGTCCTCCGCCATTTTGCGCGCCTTTTGTTTGCTTCTTTTTTTGTAGTTTGTTAGTGTTTAAATAAATATGTACTCACCTTCACGCCTTTCCCGCACCAACTTTCCTTTGCATTCCGAGAAAACAAACCCTCACAGTCCACGTACTGACAAACCTGCTTTTTAGGTCCTAAACAAGTCAACTGTGTCATACTTGCCAACCCTCCCGGATTTTCCGGGAGACTCCCGAAATTCAGCGCCTCTCCTGAAAACCTCCCGGGACAAATATTCTCCCGAAAATCTCCCGATTTGCAGCTGGAGGCCACGCCCCCTCCAGCTCCATGCGGACCTGAGTGACGTGTCGACAGCCTGTTCTCACGTCCGCTTTCCCACTATATAAACAGCGTGCCTGCCCAATCACGTTATAACATCTACGGCTTTTAGAGAGTGCACAACTACACACACAACAAGGAGACGAAGCAGAAGAACGAGGAAGATACAGCCATGGCAACGCAGACGACGAGTAAGATGAAGAAATACGCTTGTAAGTTCCAAGACGAATGGAAACAAGAATTTCAGTTTATCCAGGACAGTTCGAAGGGGAAGGGGTATGCTGCCTGTAAATTTTGTAGATCAGACTTCTCCATTGAACACGGTGGCCGAACGTATATACTCACTCATGAACGGTCAGCGAAGCGCAAAGCGGCGGCAACGCAGCTCCTGTCCCAGCCCAGTATTATGGGCCACCTCACTAAATGGAGTCCCGAGGGTGTAATTTATGCCGAGACAAAGATGGCTATGCTGATAGCTGGAAGCAACATCCCATTCTCATTTGCGGATGTCTACAACAAATCTGTGAAGGATATGTTCCTGGATTCAGAGATCGCTCGCCAGTACGCAAATGGCAGAACAAAGGCTACTCAAATAGTGAAAGGTAAGTGTTGTTGTTTTTTTTAGTAAGCAGCAAGTACAGTTAGTAGAACAACTGCGTTTCCATTACTGTGTATTTGATTAAGTCTTTCATGTACAACAATGGGTATATGAGTGTTATGTGTGTGTATAGGTGTAAATAAATGAACACTGAAATTCAAGTATTTATTTTATTTATGTATATTTATATATCGTAAAATAAATATATACTGTATATATAGCTAGAATTCACTGAAAGTCAAGTATTTCTTATATATATATATATATATATATATATATATATATATATATAGATATATATATATATATGTATATATATATATACATACATATATCTATATCTATATCTATATATATATATCTATATATATATAGATATATATCTATATATATATAGATATATCTATATATATATATATATATATATATATATATATATATATATATATATATATATATATATATATATATATATATATATATATATAGATATATATATATATATATATATATAGATATATATATATATATATACACAGTATATATATACACTACCGTTCAAAAGTTTGGGGTCACATTGAAATGTCCTTATTTTTGAAGGAAAAGCACTGTACCTCTCAATGAAGATAACTTTAACCTCGTCTTAACTTTAAAAAAATACACTCGATACATTGCTAATGTGGTAAATGACTATTCTAGCTGCAAATCTCTGGGTTTTGGTGCAATAGCTACATAGGTGTATAGAGGCCCATTTCCAGCAACTATCACTCCAGTGTTCTAATGGTACAATATGTTTGCTCATTGCCTCAGAAGGCTAATTGATGATTAGAAAACCCTTGTGCAATCATGTTCACACATCTGAAAACAGTTTAGCTCGTTACAGAAGCTACAAAACTGACCTTCCTTTGAGCAGATTGAGTTTCTGGAGCATCACATTTGTGGGATCAATCAAACGCTCAAAATGGCCAGAAAAAGAGAACTTTCATCGGAAACTCGACAATCTATTCTTGTTCTTAGAAATGAAGGCTTTTCCACAAAATTGTTTGGGTGACCCCAAACTTATATATATATATATATATATATATATATATATATATATATATATATATATATGAATGAAATACTTGACTTGGTGAATTCTAGCTTTAAATATACTCCTCCCCTCTTAACCACGCCCCCACCCACCTCCCGAAATCGGAGGTCTCAAGGTTGGCAAATATGACTGTGTGCGTGTGCAAAGTGTCATGTCATCATCTTGGAAAGATCACTTTCTTTCTATTCATGACAGTTACACTTAGAGTATCCATCCATCCATTTTATTAAGCATGTCTCTATAGTAATATTTAAAATATTAGCAATAAATGATTAATAAATCAAATAAAATCATATTAATGTAAGGTCTTCAGGATTTTTCACATATCTTTAACATGATATACTATATCAAATATATGATATGAATAATACAATCAATCAATTAGCATGTTAGGTGGGTGTGCTATTGTTACTTGTATTTATGTTGCACACAGACCTACAGTATTTGAGTAACGGACTGGAAACCAGTGTTGACAGTCACCGATGTATATGGTCTGTGTTTGTGTATCAAATGAAATAAAAAGACCCACGGACTATTTAATTGTTTATTTTTTTCATTGAATCAATATTGTCTTGTGGATTACTGGATCGTTTAGAGGACGGTCGGGTTTAAGAATACACACAGGCTACATCCATAGCGGTGAGTCAACACTATCACAACATCCTTTGTAATACTTTTAGTTCAGTTAAGCGACATTCAAAAACCCATAAAAATAATTGTTAATTTAGCAATGATTGAACGAGGTCTGTTACACATTTACTTTAGTTTTTGGCATTTTATGTGTTTTATTTACTTTTTCAATTAATAGGACGCGGCATAGTGGTTTTGAATTTCTATCACTACGATAGGAGGTGTCAAACACTTTTATTTCCCCCTTTGACTTATTCACCTATTTTTTTACCTTTCCATATAAACTTTGGACATTATCTGGACTATAAATATATGCCTGGGGACAGCGTGGCTCGGTTGGTAGAGCAGCCGTGCCAGCAACTTGAGGGTTCCTGGTCCGATCCCCAGCTTCCACCATCCTTGTCACCTCCGTTGTGTCCTTGAGCAAGACACTTAAAGGCCTACTGAAACCCACTACTACCGACCACGCAGTCTGATAGTTTATATATCAATGATGAAATCTTAACATTGCAACACATGCCAATACGGCCGGGTTAACTTATAAAGTGCAATTTTAAATTTCCAGGGAAATATCCGGCTGAAAACGTCTCGGTATGATGACGTTTGCGCGTGACGTCACGGATTGTGCGGAAGTATTGGGACACCATTGTGTCCCAATACAAACAGCGTCTGTTTTCATCGCAAAATTCCACAGTATTCTGGACTTCTGTGTTGGTGGATCTTTTGCAATTTGTTTAATGAACAATGGAGACCGCAAAGAAGAAAGCTGTAGGTGGGATCGGTGTATTAGCGGCTGGCTACAGCAACACAACCAGGAGGACTTTGAGTTGGATAGCAGACGCGCTATCCGACGCTAGCCGCCGACCGCACCGATGATCGTGGTGAAGTCCTTTGTCGCGCCGTCGATCGCTGAAACGCAGGTGAGCACGGGTGGTGATGAGCAGATGAGGGCTGGCGTAGGTGGAGAGCTAATGTTTTTAACATAGCTCTGTCGAGGTCCCGTAGCTAAGTTAGCTTCAATGGCGTCATTAGCAACAGCATTGCTAGGCTTCGCCAGGCATTAACCGTGTGGTTACAGGTCCAGGGTTTAGTTCAGTGTCTCCTGATAGTAGAAGTAATAGTAGTATTGTTGATCTTCGGTCTATCCTTCCAGTCAGGGGCATGTTTCTTCTGTTTCTATCCGCAGTTAAGCACGATGCTATCACATTAGCTCCGTAGCTAAAGTGCTTCGCCGATGTATTGTCGTGGAGATAAAAGTCACTGTGAATGTCCATTTTGCGTTCTCGACTCTCATTTTCAAGAGGATATAGTATCCGAGGTGGTTTAAAATACAAATCCGTGATCCACAATAGAAAAAGGAGAAAGTGTGGAATCCAATGAGCCCTAGCTTGTACCTTAGTTACGGTCAGAGCGAAAAAAGATACATCCTGGCGTCCTGCACTGCACTCTAATCCTTCACTCTCACTTTCCTCATCCACAAATCTTTCATCCTCGCTCAAATTAATGGGGTAATCGCCGCTTTCTCGGTCCGAATCGCTCTCGCTGCTGGTGTAAACAGTGTGCAGATGTGAGGAGCTCCTCAACCTGTGACATCACGCTACTTCCGGTACAGGCAAGGCTTTTTTTTATCAGCGACCAAAAGTTGCGAACTTTATCGTCGATGTTCTCTACTAAATCCTTTGAGCAAAAATATGGCAATATTGCGAAATGATCAAGTATGACACATAGAATGGATCTGCTATCCCTGTTT
This sequence comes from Entelurus aequoreus, assembly GCF_033978785.1. NCBI lineage: Eukaryota > Metazoa > Chordata > Actinopteri > Syngnathiformes > Syngnathidae > Entelurus > Entelurus aequoreus. The sequence continues at coordinate 49,403,580 of NC_084743.1, read as the reverse complement.
AAATAAGAAAATCTCATTTCAGTAGGCCTTTAACCCTTGCTCCTGACGGGTCGTGGTTAGGGCCTTGCGTGGAAAATGCACACGTCATCGTCATCTCTTTAACTTATCTGAACAATATCCTGTGTTGTGATATTTCAATTAACTGGAATCCAGTGTGCTGTGGGGCTCTATTGTAGTGAATCACACCTGAGCCATCATAAATTCATAACATCTTTATTAGACACGTAAACAATGTGATAAATAACATTTTACATCAATCAATCTAGGGATCTAGATATCTGGGCAGAACATTCCTCACTCTTTTGCCTTCACCTTCATTGTCCATTCGTTTTTGGTGACTTTATATACTCTGGACCTAGACGTTGAGTCCGCGACATACATGGCGGACAATAACTGATAGTCTGCTTTGCCAGTCCAAAAGCATTTGCCGTTTTCCTCGACAGCCAGGTAATACAAAGCACACTCTACCTTTTTTGTCACATCCACGGGAGCTCGCATTCTCGTTGTCTCTCCTTCGACAAATGGACATAGTTTTTCTCTAAGTAGAACCACAGCTGACCCGGCCGGTTGTTCTCCTGCCGTCTGAAAAGTGTTGTATCCGAAATACCTGCAATCGCTTTCTCTAAAGGTATTCATGTGTGATTTCCACAAGCGTCTGTACATGTAGAAGAAGGAGAAACACGGGCATGTCTGCATGACTCGCCTTCATATTTCCAGTGGTTAGCTCCGAGTTACGAAACCGCTTGTCATGAAGCTGGCTGTGGCGCGTTCTTTCTGACGTCACTTCCTTTGTGGGGCGTGGTCTTTCTGGCGTCACTTCCTCTCCAAACTCACTTTGTAAACGATCAATGAGTCCATACAAAGCTAAGTGACGGAGATTCAAGAATTGCACAGCTAATTTACCCGTGTAAAAATTTGTTCGAAGAGGGGGACCTTAAACACTGGTTTAGTGTGGCTGAAACGGGGCTTAGGCTAAATAATTATTCGTTTAAGGGGTTAAACGACTTAGTGTAGACATGGCCTAAATTGTTGTTATCCTTCATATTCTCATGAACTATTTCCTTTTTGTACTTGCTGTCACACCCTGCACACTTTCTGCTCCTCTCCTCATTGGGGATCAAAGGTAATTAGAGCAATTTAGGTTAATGACAGTAGAGACTTGTGTTGGCTGCATAGGCCTGGTCTCTGGAAACATGCTTAGAATCCAAACGGGGATATCTGACATTTTCTTCTCTTCCTACATGCAAGAATGTGCTCTGAGAACCATTGCGTATTATCCTGTCAAATGTCAGATAAGCCGAAAGGAAAGACTCCAAAGACCCTTATTACCGTATAAGTCCTGTGGCTAATGAAATTGAAAGTGGGCCTTATGACTTCTTAAGTCACCTGCCACCTCCATGGAAGGTACAGTAAGAATGTGGCACAACTTCAAGTCAAAAATAATTTCATATGTGATTCTAGTCTCAGTCGGATGCACGACCCAACCCATCTGTCTGTACAGTGTCTAAGAAGGCATTAATCAGACAAATCTTGGCCACACAGTCCCTGTCTCAGCCGCCCTAAACAGTTCTCACACTGTTATTTAATAATATCCAACCCACCCCGCAGAGATGGTACAAAACCCTTCTTTGTCTAATTGACTCTTTAGGACGCCCTGGTGATTAAGAATCTCCCCCGTGGCAATGGAAAGGCAATGGCTATAGTGTGTACCGCTGAGCGGTGACAGGCCACTGCTTACTAACTCCCCCGCTCCCCCATCTTTGCTTTCTTTGCATGTGATTCTCCCACACAAAAGGGAGGCTGCGTGCTGCAGTTTGGAAGCCCCAAGGCAAATAGAGGCCCGAGCAGAGGATAGGACAGTGGACCATTGATGACCAGTGTTTTGACAGGCTTGCTGAAAGACACCTCCATTGGTTGTGGTGAAAAGGACAGATGGAGAGAACTGGAGGCAGAGAGAAAATGCAGACTGCATGAAACAACAACAACAACAAAAAACACCACCAGTGTCTCATAATATTTGCATACAGACTCTAGGAACAAATGAATCAACTTAGCAACGATCTGCATAGCAAAACACAACAAAACATGGCTGTCTTTGACTTATAGGCACATGGTTCAAATGGCACAATACATATTTTACATGCCACAAATCATACGGTATGTTCTCAGATCTTAATCAAGTCTCTTTCAAAATTGTAAATGGACAGCTTGCGCATATCTGGTGTGTACAAGCTTGACGTCATTGAAATAGCACTATTGGCCATGTATGATGACTACCCAAATAATACGCCAGGGTAAATCTTCATTCAACATTAGAGGCATAGACCATTTATTAGGCCCCAAATACCATTATCTATCATGACAGTCGTGTTGTTTTTCCTGTGTTCATCATTTCTTCCTGTGCAGCACTATTATTTTGGTCCCCCTCCGGCACTTTACTACTGCTTCTGAGCACCATTCTTCTCACCTGTTCCAGCTTGGCAAACAAGAGACTCACCTGTCCCTGATTGCCAATCAGGGTTTTGAGTTTATTATTATTACTTCCTCACTTGTGATGCTGGTTCCATCTCCAGTGTACGGGCTGTGGATGTTTTTTTTGCTTTATCTTGCCTTGCCTAACACAGCAATTTTGTGTCACATTTTTGCTCACCCGTGATCTACTGCTGTAGCCAGGCTGGTGCTTCCTCATTGCCGGTACCGAATTAAAACATACATACAGCAACACTTTAAACACGCTAAAGTGGATAGTGCTTGCCCTAAAATTGTCACATTTTATGTGTCAGGTAATCCCCATCTCCATCTATTTTTCTAAGGTTTTTTTTCTATGCTACGTACGTGCCTTTTAAGACCCGATCGTTAAGCAGAATCAAAAGTGGAATCGTAACTTTGGGTTTTTTGAAAAGGCCCGAAAAAATAAAATGTATTGTTATCAATATTACAAGGACCTTCTGCTTGCACGCGGCTTGCCTTCTCTGCATCCTGGGATCGTGCCGGGTGCAACCATAACACTTAATTTGGTATATTTAACGGTGCATACATCAATAAACGAGTAAAAAAAACATATTGACAACAGTCACATAATGCCGAGATTATATGTATGTAGAGAAAACTGAATGGTATGATTGTCATGTCGTAAATGACATTTAAAGGCCTACTGAAACCCACTACTACCGACCACGCAGTCTGATAGTTTATATATCAATGATGAAATCTTATCATTGCAACACATGCCAATACGGCCGGGTTAACTTATAAAGTGCAATTTTAAATTTCCCGCTAAACTTCCGGTTGAAAACGTAAAATAGTTAAACGGAAGTATTGGTACCCCATTGAATACAATAGAAAAAAGCTCTGTTTTCATTTCAAAATTCCACAGTATTCTGGACATCTGTGTTGGTGAATCTTTTGCAATTTGTTTAATGAACACTGAAGACTGCAAATAAGAAAGTTGTAGGGGGGATCGGTGTATTAGCGGCTGGCTGTAGCAACACAACCAGGAGGACTTACTTGGATAGCAGACGCGCTAGCCGACGCTAGCCGCCAACCGCACGGATGATCGGGTGAAGTCCTTCGTCGCGCCGTCGATCGCTGGAACGCAGGTGAGCACGGGTGGTGATGAGCAGATGAGGGCTGGCTGGCTTAGGTGGAGCGCCAATGTTTTTATCATAGCTCTGTGAGGTCCGGTTGCTAAGTTAGCTTCAATGGCGTTGTTAGCAACAGCATTGTTAAGCTTTGCCAGGCTGAGAATTATTAACCGTGTAGTTACATGTACATGGTTTAATAGTATTGTTGATCTTCTGTTTATCCTTCCAGTCAGGGATTTATTTATTTTGTTTCTATCTGCATTTGAGCCAGATGCTATCACGTTAGCTCAGTAGCTAAAGAGCTTTGCCGATGTATTGTCGTGGAGATAAAAGTCACTGTGAATGTCCATTTCGCGTTCTCGACTCTCATTTTCAAGAGGATATAGTATCCGAGGTGGTTTAAAATACAAATCCATGATCCACAATAGAAAAAGGAGAGAGTGTGGAATCCAATGAGCCAGCTTGTACCTAAGTTACGGTCAGAGCGAAAAAAGATATGTCTTGCACTGCATTCTATTCCTTCACTCTAACGTTCCTCATCCACAAATCTTTCATCCTGGCTCAAATTAATGGGGTAATCGTCGCTTTCTCGGTCCGAATCCCTCTGGCTGCATTGAAAACAATAGGAAAATGTGAGGAGCCTTTCAACTGACTACGTCACGCTACTTCCGGTAGGGGCAAGGCTTTTTTTATCAGATACCAAAAGTTGCAATCTTTATCGTCATTGTTCTCTACTAAATCCTTTCAGCAAAAATATGGCAATATCGCGAAATGATCAAGTATGACGCATAGAATGGATCTGCTATCCCCGTTTAAATAAAACAATTTCATTTCAGTAGGCCTTTAAAGTTATGTTTTATCAGTTTCCTGGGTTTTTGTAATTTTTGTTCCTATTTTTTAGTTTCCATTTTAACCTGTAGTCTGAATGCTGTTCCCTTCACCTGTTTGCGACTAGTAGTAAGCTACATCCAACCTATTTTTCAATCAGGACACTTTTTATGCTGGATCCTTGCTTTATAGTACCGTAATTTCCAGACGATAAGCTTGTTTTCCCACGCTTTGCTGCAGCTAACGTATGTTACGCCTTGTCACATCAGACCAGTGAAATTGCCTATTGCCTATGACATTGTTCACCTTAAATTTAACACACTCACATAATTACACAGTCAGCCATTTAGAGTATTATGCACTCACCCTCGTCATGGAGAAAAAAGTACAAAAAGCACACGACACAGCCCTAAAGTTGAAGACAATGACCCGGCCATCTAAAATGTAAACAGCCGCTGCACGGAACGTAAATGCACCACCACTAACAAGCCCAGAGAAGAAAGTAAAGTAGATGGACAAAGGCCACACTTAATGACCTTTGTGGTGTGCTACTGTACTGTTTTGTTAAATTTGTGAATGAACACAAGCACATGTGTAAATATTTCATGTTTCAATGTGTAGACCTAATAGATGTGTAAGGCCAATATATTTACAAATAGATTTGTACAACAAATAGGTGGGTGCGGCTTGTAATTAGATGCATGGTAATAGTTTTAACACACTGCTTTGAAATGCCGCTGCACCTGTTTTTACAACTAATACATATATTTTTACCTGCCCATCGCTTACCATCTCTGCATTCTATGGTCACATCACGGGCAATAGCCTGATACACCATTTGATAACATGCAATGCTGTTGCTGCAAAATGAATACAGCGTTAATTTGTGTTGGGGAAAAAAGAGAGCCAAGTACTATATTAGTACAGTACAGTATTTACTTGTTTAGATGGTTTTGTGAACCTACCATATTACTAGTCATTTGAAATAATGATGTAATCACAACAAACAAATAGCCTTCCGCCTTTGCATGTAGAATAAGGGTCATAGTAAATTGGTTTATAACCTTTTTCTACTATTTAGGACCTCAAAGGGCTTTGACACTGTAGCCTCATACACCTACTGATGACGCAGCATTAGAAAAACTAGGGGTTTAGTATCAAGCTCAAGGACCATGATGCTTCGACATAGACACAGAAGGACTGCAGAGCAAACCTGCAAGTTTGGGATACCACCGGTGTACTACCTGAGCCACGCTGCGCCAAGGGCACTTTTACAGTACAGTAGTATATTTTAGTCATGCTTTAAAGGAATCCTTGGTAATATTAATTTAGTCATTTGTGAAGACAATAAGCAAACTCTGGTGTGGACCAAAATCAACTTTCAGTTGTGGTCCCAGGCAAGATTTGGTCAATTCAGCATTGTTCTGTTGTGGTGTGAAAATCATTCTGCAATTGATACACTTTAACGGAGAGTGTAGGTGAGACACTAACCGACATAATGATAATTACTACAATACCACATAGTTATTTTGCAAAATATATATTTTTCCATGAAAATTGTCCAAAATATACTTCAGTTTTTATACTTATTATTCCATGGAATTGAGTGCCCATATAAAACATTCACGTAACTAAGGATCTAAGCATTTGTTCTATTTTTATTTTTTTTGTGAGTACTGCTGCAAAATAATCTACCATGGGGCTAGAGCAGTGGTTCTTAACCTTGTTGGAGGTACCGAACCCCACCAGTTTCATATGCGCATTCACCGAACCCTTCTTTAGTGAAAAATAAAATGTTTTTTTTTTTCCAATTCAAGACAAAGTTATGTTTTTTTACTGGTGCACAAAATGAACCGTGCATGAACATCACCTTGTAAAGAACAAAACCAACACTCTGCATAAACTCACAACAAATTACACACCTGCAAATCCGATGGAAAATTAGAGGGAACATTGTTTGGGGGTATCGATAATACTCTATAGGGAGAAGATTTTATTTACACGATGAGCCGACTCACCGAACCCCTAGGGTTCGATCGAACCCAGGTTAAGAACCACTGGGCTAGAGAAAGTTGCAAATTGTAACATACGGCTGCAGGGTTGCAGAGTCACAACAGTGTGACGTGTTGTGCCATAAAGTTTTGTCTCGCGCATGGGAGTGATTGCAGCAGTCGATGTGTAAACAAAGTCATGTGAGCAAACAGTCATTTTCTGTGTGTTGTAGGATATAACACAAGTGCTAACACTTTGGTTAAAAAAAAAAGGTAAAAAGTAAAAGGACATAATGTGGCTCTTCCCTCTTCTCCTTCGAGGCTGATCGCTGTCTTTGCCAACAAGTGTCTTCATCAAAAAGTAGAAGTTGTGTTAAATGTTCATTAATTTTTCATTAACATGCATTTTTAGCATTATTTTCTCTATGTAAGCTAAAATAGTTCAATATTTAAAATGATATGTGTTAAAATTTGGGGTGTCTGGAATTGTATTTACATAATTTCCTATGAGACCAATTGTTTTGGTCTTTGTAGGTTTGTGTTTTTTCAAATGACCCGTTTAGAACAGATTAAAAACAAAACACGAGGTAGCGCTGTAGTAGCAAATTGATGAAACTGGAACTGCAGCAGGGAAAGACAACGTTTTTTACAATTAACTGCTGATATTGCCAAGGCAAAGCAAACCATAAGTTAGAGAACACAGATTTGTCAAACTTGTTCTGGTCGCATTGTAGCGAGAGTCGGGTTCCCAGGATGCGGAAAGACAGTAAGCGGCAGAAGCATTGTGCAGGTAAGAGTCTTTTAATCCAATATCAAGGCAAAAAACAAAAGAGGTTGTCCTGCATGGAAGCACACAGGAAGCCGACGGCAAAGCTTAGCATAGCATAACCAAATGGTAGTGAGAAGTACAATAGCGCAAGGCTAGCAAGTAATGTAAACCGTTGCATGTAACGAAGTCAAATCAACAAATCTGTTGCATAAGGCGAACAAAGGTCCTTTGCCGGTACAACGGCAAGACCGGTATATAATGGGGCGTGATTAGTGGCTACAGCAGGTGGGGACATTATTCAATAAACAGAAACTGGTATGTATGATCAGTGCACCTAAAACCATAACGTAAACAAAGGAAGGAGCGCTGAAACAGAAATAGACTTAAAACATATAACTATAACAAACAAAACCTGTCATGATAGGTCATGACAAAAAGAAGATAATTACCTGAATGGGTACCTCCTTTCCTCATATGCCTCAATTTTCATCTTCATTTTTGTCTATAATGATAAAAAATACACATTTGATTGTCTACAGAGTAACTATCAACTATTCTTACTATTATTCATTGTAATCCCATTAAGATGTTCACATTCAAGAGAATTTGTAACATCTGGCTTTACAAGTCTATGAATATACTTTAGGGATGTAACGGTATAGTAAATACCGCAATATTTCTGTTTCAAAGTCTTCTCAATAATATTGTGGTGTGTGACGGTATCAAACGAAAACTTGGTGAGTGTAGTTTTTTTCTGGTGTTTTAGCGTTGGCCGTGTCTGTAAATGAACTGCATCTCCCAGAATCCTCTGCGCAGAGCGGGAACGACAAGGTGAGGGGCTTGGAACGCCGCAAACAGGAAGTGAAGTGTGTTCGTACTTATACTTGATTAATGGAATTGTTTCTTAGACATTACATCTGTCCATAACTGGTTGTGCTACATTGCTAACAAACAGACAAACAAGCCCAGGCCAAAACTTAACCTCTTTGGCAGAGGTAAGAAAGTCTGCAGTCTGCAAAGCGAAGCAGGCCACTTTTAGAGAGCCATCTGGTCTTGTCACACCGTATTGCAGGAAAAAAACAAATACAATGTCCAACACGGGAAATTCGAGTAAACTAAAAATTCGAGTAACTTCCTCAATCCATCCATACATTTTTATTCCGCTTGTGTCACAGTGTCGCGGGGGAGGAGGGCTGCAGCTATTCCAGCTGGACTCGGACAAAAGGCAGGGCTGGACAAGTCGCCACCTCATGACCTGTCACACAGAAAATATATTTTAACTTTTGGTGGGTTACCCACATATGCGGTCCTCTCCAAGGTTTCTCATAGTCATTCACATTGACGTCCCACTGGGGTGAGTTTTCCTTGCCCGTATGTGGGCTCTGTACAGAGGATGTCGTTGTGGCTTGTACAGCCCTTTGAGACACTTGTGATTTAGGGCTATATAAATAAACATTGATTGATTGATTGATTGATTATTTACATAATAAAAGTTATATTATTAGTTTACTTTTCTGAGAAACAACATTTTCCAAACTGATATCAAAAATTACCACTGTAGAGGACATTGCTTCCCATAATGCAAACATTGAAAGACACCCAACTGCACATTTTTGTTTGACCCTTGACATTGTTTCTTTAAAGGCAACATCAACTGGAAGTTATTATTTTAAATATTTGCTTTAAACCGTGGATGATTTTGCATAATTATTTTCACTTAAAAATACATGTTTGTACTGATAAATATGATTAGAACAATTTAGCATTATGTGTGTGTGTGCGTGTTCTATTACAGTAAGTGTGTTTATCTTCGACATTCCTGCCATTTCCTTTTACACACTATGGCATTTTTACCAAGCTTTTTTTTTTTTTGTCATATACCACAATAATATTGTACTGTGGCCTTAATACGGTGATAATATTGCACCGTGAGATTTGCTACCGTTACAGGCCCAATATAATCCTCATAAATGTTTTTGCAATAATGTAAGCGTCCATAACACCGGTGCAGTTGCCTCCGGTATTTTGGCATGCAGAGAAAATGATCTATTGTCGAGATGTGGATACATTTTCCGAGAGTTTTCATACACACGCTGCATACCTGCCATTCCGCTGTGTGCAAATCAGAGGTTTTATCAGCAACGAAAATAACAGGCAATCTACTCATTATCCAGACAATTATCCCCTGCTAATAGCATGCTTAATCAGTATCAGTTACTACCATTTCAGGATATTAGTGCCAGACAATGTGCATTAGTGGTTTGAAGAGAGAATGATTTGGTGAGATAGAAGGTAAGCCGCTTAGACCGTGGCACCGAGTGTGTCCTCCCCTACCACACTGGGGTAGTATGTGTTCCCAGACCAAACTCTTTATAAATGTGGTTGCACTTTGCATTGCTTTCTGCGTGTGTCTGTATATTTGTGAAGTTACAGTTTTTTCCATTTGCTTACAAACAATTTTAATAACTGTGTGTCTTTTTTCAAAAGGATTTATACCACTTTTCCAAACACCACATTCAATTTTCTTAATCCCTAGATTATTTGCAAAATGACACACTTCGGTCAAAACATATGCCCATTCATCAAAATTAAAGTTAAAGTACCAATGATTGTCACACACACTAGGTGTGGTGAAATTTGTCCTCTGCATTTGACCCATCCCCTTGTTCACCCCCTGGGAGGTGAGGGGAGCAGTGAGCAGCAGTGGTGGCCGCGCCCGGGAATCATTTTTGGTGATTTAACCCCCAATTCCAACCCTTGATGCTGAGTGCCATGCAGGGAGGTAATGGGTCCCATTTTTATAGTCTTTGGTATGACTTTGGTATGAAAATGAAGCAAGCATTTGTAAAAATACAGTTTTATTGTCATCTCACCCACACATCCAGTCAAATGATAAGACCCTATTGGAGTGAGTTACCCAAAACAGTGATACATACAAAACACATTTGTAAAAAAAAAACATTTTACTATAAGAAATCTCATGTGTGGGGCATTTTGTCCAACCTTTTTAGCATATGTGATGAATGATTACTGTAACTTGACAAAATATATTGGCAAATCCATAGCAATCGTCTGTTTACTTTGAAGTGGGCCTATACGTAAGGACATAAAGAGAAAATAAAAACATCCTGTAATCTTTTCAAGAACTGCTCAACAATAATGCTGCAAACTGAAAATATTTGTCTTTACCAAAGTCAGGTAAAGTAACATATCACAGTAGTCAACATTGACATGCAGTACAAATTAAAATCTGAGACAAATAAAAAGGTTTGAAAAAAACCGGAAGATAAAGATGTGTGTATCACAATCCTAGTGTGTGTGTAAAGTGTGAAAATTTGTGTATCACAATTGTTGTATGTGTGCAAGGTGTGTGTAAAGCATTGTGTGTAATATTTCGTAAAGCATGTAAAGCAGAGTCTATGCCTAATATTAGGCAAATCTGCACAGTGGTTTTGTTTACTGTGTGTAGACTTTTGTTAACTGTGTGAAAATGTAAAATTTTGTGTATAAGCAATTGGAAAAAAACTGTAAGCATGCGCAGATGAATGGGTTCCTGCTAAGTGAGTGTGTGTTTGTGCCGTGCAATGAGTAGAGCATTGTCCTCTCCAGATAAGAGGCTGGCGTCGAACATATAGGACGTATCAAAAAGGGATCAAGTCACGCACCATTACACAGCTATTCTGACATGCCAGAACCAGCCACCTTAAGTAGATCAATCCCAAAATGGCTTTAGAATATCTTTGTGAGGACCACAAAAAAGCTGCTTTGGTGACGCAAAATGTCAGCCTCTCTACACTCTGGAGTTGGTGCATGTTCACATGACAACACATGAATTATTAATTTCATAATAATTATTCATTTCAGTTTATTATGCCAGTTTGTTTCTTTTGAACAGTGCATCCCTATGATGCACATCCCATGCCTGCGCCCCGGGCTGATGTAACAGTTGGTTGGGGGGGCGCATAATAAATGAAAATAACATAACATAACATAACATCCCTGTGCATCTTCCATACACATGCAAAGCAATCTGTTGTGACATTTATACACATTCACTTACTTCTGGCTCGGCCAAACTTAGTTGCCCACCTTTACTACTGTAAAATTAGACTTAAACTTAGACTTAGCGTTCCAGCCCAGACACATAATATCTACGGCTTTTCACACACACAAAGGAATGCAAACATACTTGGTCAACAGCCATACAGGTCACACTGAGGGTGGCCGTATAAACAACTTTAACACTGTTACAAATATGCACCACACTGTGAACCCACACCAAACAAGAATGACAGACACATTTCGGGAGAACATCCACACCGTAACACAACATAAACACAACAGAACAAATACCCAGAACCCCTTGCAGCACTAACTCTTCCGGGACGCTACAATATACACCCCCCGCTACCCCCTACCCCCCCCCCCCCCCTCAACCCCGTTGATTTTCACGTTCATAAGGGTGGTTTTCTTTTTCTTTGGCGCCCTGACGTTTGGGAGACATAATTAAGTGTAGGGTGAAACCTCCATTTACAAACGCCTCTATTAGCAACCTTTTCGGTTTGCGAACATTTACATCACACCAAATATGCAAACCCTTCGTTCATTCATGCATGCCTCTCGAAGCCACCTGCGGTATTTTGAAGAGGCGGGGCCCCTTACGTTGCATCCTGTTTACATCCTGTACACACGGGCACGGCCATTTCAAAGAGCTTCGATGGTGAGTGGCACTTCGGACGTGTTTATTTCCACAATTGTTGTATTTTGCGCCAGGTAAAGCTGTGTTAGCCTGTCTTGGAGATCACGTTGTGTGATCTCGCTGTATTGTTTCGCGTTAGTCCACTATCGCTTTGAGCTGGTGTTTTAGCTAGTTAGTCTCCGACTTGCCGTTCCCTCAGTTTGAGGATTTCATCAGCGAAGGGGGATTTGTTCCGCAGCAAGTTTTCAGTTGTGATTAGACCGAAAAATATGCCCTGGCGGACCTTTATTACAGCGCAGAAGAAGGCACTACCGGGACACAAGCCGATAAAGGATGACTTCACGCTGCTAGATAGGGATGTATATTTTATGGACACAATACCCTTATCGATATTCCTTATTGATACCGGTATTAATTGGTATTATATGTAATGTGTGGAAAAACATAATTTTAATGACCATTTATCTTGTCACAAGAGGTTGAACACCTCCGACATGATGTACTGTAACATCTCAGAGCAAGAAAGTATTTTAGCAATAGCTGTTTTTTTAAGTCTTAAACAGGTGAACTGTGTGTGCAGAGCAAGGTGAAATGATGTCCACACAGATCCATCACGTCTATTCATTACATTTACGCTCAACTGGAAATAATATTTATGTATGGCATTCATGTGAAAAACACATACCTTTTACATAATATACCACATCACATATATCTTATAAATCAATACAATCAATTAGCATGTTAGGTGGGTGTTGATTTTCTAACAAAAGGAATGTTGATTTGTGTTCATGTTGCACATGGACGTATTTGAGTGACGGACCGAAAACCATACTGAGTATGAACAGCTGTGGAAGACCCTCGCTTCCGGGTGGGTTTGCCGGACCATCAAAGGACGACATCGTCGTGAGCAGGTTTAGACTTCTTTATTTTTCAATAATAAAAGTCTGTCTCGTGCTTTTCAGCACTTCCACCTGCTCCTCGCTCCGCCGCCTGCTTTTAGCTTTTCAGCCGGCCGCGTCTTCGTCTGCGTCTTGCTGTCGGTTTCTCTCGCTCCTCCAGCACTCCGGGCTCTCCACCTCCTTCCGCCCCGCCGTCCTCGGCCGCCGCCTTCTTAAACACCGCGAGGGGATCATCAGCTGATTGTGACCAGGTGCGCGATCCCCGCACCTGGTCACGATTGCCTCGCCGCTTGCTCGCTGTTCCCGCCTCCTCGCCTCCTTCTTGGAGCGGGCTTCGGTGCAGCACGCCCCACCGTCGGCCCTCCGGCTCCGCCTCGCCACATAGCTTATGGTGTGTAGTGTGTATTATATATATATATATATATATATATATATATATATATATATATATATATATATATATATATATATATATATATATATATATATATATATGGAATAGCCTTCATTTCTAAGAACAAGAATAGACTGTCGAGTTCCAGATGAAAGTTCTCTTTTTCTAGCCATTTTGAGCGTTTAATTGATCCCACAAATGTGATGCTCCAGAAACTCAATCTGCTCAAAGGAAGGTCAGTTTTGTAGCTTCTGTAATGAGCTACACTGTTTTCAGATGTGTGAACATGATTGCACAAGGGTTTTCTAATCATCAATTAGCCTTCTGAGCCAATGAGAAAACACATTGTACCATTAGAACACTGGAGTGATAGTTGCCGGAAATGGGCCTCTATACACCTATGTAGATATTGCACCAAAAACCAGACATTTGCAGCTAGAATAGTCATTTACCACATTAGCAATGTATAGAGTGTATTTCTTTAAAGTTAAGACTAGTTTAAAGTTATCTTCATTGAAAAGTACAGTGCTTTTCCTTCAAAAATAAGGCACCAATGAGGCGTTTGTGTGTTTTTACTCAAATAGGGACTTTTGTTTAGGCTACAACCAATTATTAATGTCTACATTGTAGGGTCGTACATTATGCCGGTATTAGTGTAGTACCGCGACCCTAATGAATCGTATTCAGTACTATACCGCCTCTGAAAAGTACCGGTCCGCTAATAGCTAAACATGCTTCACTACACACCGTAGCTCACCGGAGTCAAAATGTAAACAAACGCCATTGGTGGATCTACACCTAACATCCACTGTAATGATACCAAGTACAGTAGCGTATCTAGTCGATACTACTATGATTACGTCAATATTTTTTAGGATCACAACATCGTCTTTTGTTTTTTTTAACTGTATATTATGTTTATAAACTCAGGAAATATGTCCTTGAACGCATGAGGACTTTGAATATGGCCAATGTATGATCCTGTAATGACTTGGTATCGGATTGATACCCACATTTGTGGTATTATTCAAAACTAATGTAAAGTACCAAACAACAGAAGAATAAATTATTACATTTTAACAGAAGTGTAGATTGAACATGTTAAAAGAGAAAGTAAGCAGATATTAACAGTAAATGAACGAGTAGATTAATAATTAATTTTCTACCACTTGTCCTTAATAATTTTGACAAAATAATAGAATGGAAAATGACACAATATGTTACTGCATACGTCAGCAGACTAAATTAGGAGCCTTTGTTTGTTTACTTACTACTAAAAGACAAGTTGTCTTGTATGTTCACTATTTTATTTAAGGACTAACTTGCAATAAGAAACATATGTTTAATGTACCCTAAGATTTTGTGTTAAAATAAAGCCAATAATGCAATTTTTTGTGGTCACCTTTATTAAGAAAAGTACCGAAAAGTATCAAAATAATTTTGGTACCGGTACCGGTACCAAAATATTGGTATCGGGACAACACTACTACATTGATTCTTGGGAACGCTGCTTCACTGTACAAACTTTTAGACTCCACTGTATATTGTTACCTAATAAGTGCTGGCATTCTTACCTATTTTGTGTGGCTGAGCAGGTACACACTTTATACTATTTTTTGAGTGAGTATCCTGTTTAAGGAAAGACATTCAGTTTTTACCTAATTCACGGCAGCATATCCGTAACCACAACACGTCATAAAACGGAACGTTGTAAGCCGAGGACCACCTGTACATTCATTCAATTCAGATACACAAACACTCAAATTCAGAAAAAACTAACAAAGTCGCATACAGTAAGATTGACACCTTGTTGTTTCCAAGCAGTTTCCCGGTCATTAACCCATGAATGCCCAGCCAGGATGCCCTGAAGGGCACACAAAGGACACTGTATCATTTTCAGAACAAACTCATTGGGGTTGTGTTCTGTGTGTGTGTGTGTGTATGTGTGTGTGTGTGTGTGTGTGTGTGTGTCGTGATGAGGATGACAGGGTGGGATTGGGGGAGCTTTAATTACCTGTATGCTTCTCCTGCTGGGGGAGGAACAAAAGTCACCCCTACCGAGGAACTAATTATTAGGAAAAGAGCTTTAATTTACAGCTGTCTGCTGCCATTCCTGGGAGGAAGAGACGCATGTCATGTTGCAGTGAGTTGGGTTTAAGCACTTTAATGATTGCTTTAGTTGCTTTGGATCTGGCACGTTGACCCCTACAGATAAATACACATCGTTTTTTTGTGGCCACAGCTGTCGAATTGCATGGAGCCGCCAGAAGTGGAATACGTGACAGGGCCCTGTTAGGTGAAGAGAAGGTATGGTTCTGCATGGTTAACTACTCAGCTGTTGCAGAGAAGGGTATGTTCACCAAAACCGATCTTCAAACACTTAGTAGTATTAACATTTTTATGCATACATTAAAATTTCAAAGCACCAACTCATACGCACACACGCGCCGCCCCATCATACCTAAAGTCTTTAACATGCACAGCTGCACTCACAGCAGGGGGGATGAGGCAAGAGATCTGCGGGTTTTTCAATCAGCAGCAGCCCAATGAGCTTCTTACTCTGACTGCAATATTTTGTCAAATCCCCCCCACCCCCAACCACTCCCCCCAGGGCTCCCTCCTCCATCTGCCCGCCTCCTGCAAAGGTAAAAGTGCGAATCCGACCACTGGCTTCCACTCCATTGCTTCACATGCCCCACTCTTGCCTGCAAACCAGCATGAGGTCCGACTGAGCTGACACGCAGTGATCTCTCAATTTGTGGGGAATTAATCCATTTTAGCTTGTCCGTGGGGGCTCCTATTTTGGTTCCCTTTATCATGCTTTGCGTACGCACCCCCCGCTACCTTTTCTCACCCTAGGCTGATCTGGCCCCCCCTTCCTAGGTTTTACAATTTTGCAGGAGTGGATTTAAGAGGCAGCACATCTTAAATGATCAGCGCATGGCTGGTTTGGTCTTTTCAGTCAGGCTTCCGATTAAAACGGGTCAGTTAGAACATCTGCTGTGTGGGACTGTATAATCCACACACAAATATTTGAATTAAAGGCCTACTGAAACCCACTACTACCGACCACGCAGTCTGATAGTTTATATATCAATGATGAAATCTTAACATTGCAACACATGCCAATACGGCTGGGTTAACTTATAAAGTGCAATTTTAAATTTCCCGGGAAACTTCCGGTTGAAAACGTCTAGATATGATGACGTTTGCGCGTGACGTCAATGGTTGAAGCGGAAGTATTGGGACACATTGTATCCCAATACAAACAGCTCTGTTTTCATCGCAAAATTCCACAGTATTCTGGACATCTGTGTTGGTGAATCTTTTGCAATTTGTTTAATGAACAATGGAGACAGCAAAGAAGAAAGCTGTAGGTGGGATCGGTGTATTAGCTGCTGGCTGCAGCAACACAACCAGGAGGACTTTGAGTTGGATAGCAGACGCGCTCTCCGATGCTAGCCGCCGACCGCATCAATGATCGGGTGAAGTCCTTCGTCGCGCCATCGATCGCTGGAACGCAGGTGAGCATGGGTGTTGATGAGCAGATGAGGGCTGGCGTAGGTGGATAGCTAATGTTTTTAGCATAGCTCTGTGAGGTCCCGTAGCTAAGTTAGTTTCAATGGCGTCGTTAGCAACAGCATTGTTAAGCTTCGCCAGGCTGGAAGGCATTAACCGTGTAGTTACATGTCCAGGGTTTAATAGTATTGTTGATCTTCTGTCTATCCTTCCAGTCAGGGGCTTATTTATTTTGTTTCTATCTGCAGTTAAGCCCGATGCTATCACGTTAGCTCCGTAGCTAAAGAGCTTCACCGATGTATTGTCGTGGAGATAAAAGTCACTGTGAATGTCCATTTCACGTTCTCGACTCTCATTTTTAAGAGGATATTGTATCCGAGGTGGTTTAAAATACAAATCTGTGATCCACAATAGAAAAGGGAGAGAGTGTGGAATCCAATGAGCCCTTGTACTTAAGTTACGGTCAGAGCGAAAAAAGATACATCCTGCACTGCACTCTAGTCCTTCACTCTCACGCTCCTCATCCACAAATCTTTCATCCTCGCTCAAATTAATGGGGTAATCGTCGCTTTCTCGGTCCGAATCGCTCTCGCTGCTGGTGTAATCAATGTGGAAATGTGAGGAGCCTTTCAACCTGCGACGTCACGCTACTTCCGGTACAGGCAAGGCTTTTTTTATCAGCGACCAAAAGTTGCGAACTTTATCGTCGATGTTCTCTACTAAATCCTTTCAGCAAAAATATGGCAATATCGCGAAATGATCAAGTTTGACACATAGAATGGATCTGCTATCCCCGTTTAAATAAAAAAATGTCATTTCAGTAGGCCTTTAAAGTAACCGTACTGCCATTGTTGCTAGTAATCTGAAAATACTCACAAATGTAAAAATCTTCGTTCATTGTGTTTCGTTAAAACGCAGTGGTGTGCCCACCATAAATCATGATCACAAATGAATAAAAGTTCATTTTATTTTTAATTTACTTTTCAAAAATATATAAAAGTATTCATCATATTCTCTTCATGCCATATTAGGCTTCAGTGTTGCTGTTTTTAAGTTACAGCTTTTATCCAATCAGAATTCAGCTAGCTTGTTGCCAGCGCTGTGTGAATTCTGCCGGAGGCCTTCTGAACCAACATTAGCGGTGGCTGTGCAGTTCAACGAACGGAGGACATTCAGTTAACAGACAGTTGCGATAGCCTATCAGATGACACGTTTTTGACAGTAGCTCATCTAGGTAACCTTACATTGAACGTGACTGTGATCGGACACTCACTTGTCACTACCAAGTATCCAATCAAAAGTTGTGATTTACAAAGGCAGAAAGTGGCACCGGCGCCATACCCGGCCAGCGGAGAAATCAGCGGTAATCACTGTTTTAACCAACAAAGAAGCAGAGCAAAACGTTGATTAGGTGGCAGATATATATTTGCAAGGGCATTTTCAAGAAGGATGTTTAAAGAGAAACTAGATGTTGTAACAACAAGGCCGGCAAACCCCTGAAAGGATTTAAGCTGTCCTGGCGGTGAAATGGTTTGCCCGCCACTTCCACTCCAATCAACCAACTACGAGCGGTACCAATGGTTTTAGAAATTCTTAGTTCAAATATATTTTTTCACATTCAATATGTTTTTTAGAATTATTTTAGTTTCGACAGTGCCACGTCCGATGCAGGTTTATTGATTTGCGCCCAAAAATAGCCTGTTTTGTAGTGACAAATTGAGGTGATTCATTGCCCACTAGTGCGCAAGTGTGTTTCTGTATAGTATTTTTCAAGTCGTGGTTATGTGGTGACATAAATTATTGTATTTTGAGAGGTATTTATTGAAGCCGTACTAAGTAGGGCATCACTGAAGGCCTAGGTGGGAAACACACGGCCCGTCACTGTTAAAACAGCACTTAAAAGTAGTGTCCTCAATGCCACTGTCATGCACGATGCATTTTTCAGTGTAACTATTAAGCAGGCGTGGTATATTCTGGTCCAATACTTGGATATACACTTGGCAAACAGAGAAGTACTACAGTGACTACTTGAATTGCTACTATTTCACATTTACTGTCTATTTCTAAATACAGAATATTTCAGTTGACTATCAATATATTCATACACAGCTGTAATGTGCGGATCGATACTGATATATTGATACCCTGGGTCATGACGGGGACTGTGGGGTGTTTGTTTTCCCGAGATGCAAGAATAGTTGGAGTGGACATGGCTTGAAGGTAAGGACATGATTTAATTTTACTATAAAAAAGGAACAAAAAGCGCGCTCAAGGCGGAAGTACAAACTTGGCTAATGAAACAAAAAAACTAGCACAAAGGCAAGACTATGGACATAAAAACAAAAACACTTACTGTGACACGAATAAACAAAACTTACTTGGTCAAGCATGGAAAAAGCATAGAACTTATGGCATGGCATGAAATAAGAGCATCAATAGGTAATGTCGCCAGGCCGACTGCCTGGCAACTACAAGCTTAAATACTAAAGTCTCATCATTAGTGACAACAGGTGCGTGACTCAAAACACCAGCAGCAGGTGAAAATCATATGTCACCATGGCAACCAAAACAAGGGAGTGTAAACAGGAACTAAAAGTGTCCAAAACCCAACAGAACATAACCAAAACAAAACATGACCACAGAACATGACACCCTGCCAATACCGAAATATTGATACTGCTGATACCAGGTCTTTAAGCTCTAATATTGATTCTCAAATCAAAATATTTATACTTTTGATACTTTAGTTATTTGATACAATTTTACTTTTTTTTTTTTATGGTTTGAAACACCATTTGTGTGTACTTTGTATGAATTTGTCCTGTTTTTTTGTGTTGTATTAGCTTCTTATTCACGCCACTACCTCAATATACTTCAGAGTTTAAAATAAATACATAGCTCTGTATTACATTATTTATGCTGTGTTATTATTTGAAATAAGCAAATATAAAAATGTTAGCAGACACATTAGGTATATTTGCACCAAGTATCTGTATTCGTATCGGATCGGTATCCTTGATAACTGTCTGAATTTTACACGGTATCTAATCAGAGAGAAAATCATAGGTATTGCATATTACTAATATACAGTATGCCTATCCTTGATCTGACAACACAATTATGATATGCAATTTTGCCCTTAAATGGGAACTTATACTTTTTTTTCCCCTTCATTTGCAATCCTTATGCGAGACAAGAACACACATGTCTTTCCCTTGTCTGTGTATTGTAAATATTTTGAAAAATGACTAGTTGTTAGAGGAATATTTTTCACCTTGAAGCAGAGTGTGAAGAACAGGGAGTGTTACTGCTGGTTCACCACTTTGTTCTGTTTAAGGAGAAAACATAATGAGTACACCCTGTGTTTTTATCTTTTCAACACACACACACACACACACAGCAGGCCTAGACAGGAGGAGGACAAAGTGTAGGTACACAGAACATCAGAGGGTCAAATGTGCGAGAAAATGAGAGCAGACAGTGTTGACAAACAATATTGCAACCTTGTGTGGGAACCGCAGGTGCAGAAACACAAAAGAAGAATCCCTGTGGGATGCAGAAACTGGCAGATAAATTTTCTGTGCAACGTTCATATTGTTGTTACTCAGCCAGTGTTTGTGGGTCTGATGGACCTGTTGCATTTTCTGGCTTTTAATGCCTCACAATCAAACACTTTTATGTTAAAATAATGAACAGATGTTTACCTTATGCCAATAAACATCTGTTTAGTATCGGGTCCACAAACGCTGGCTGAGTAACAACAATATGAACAATACATAAGGGTTAAACCAGTGTGGGTGGCAGTGGTAGCAGGTGGGTAAAGTGTCTTGCCCAAGGACACAACGGCAGTGACTAGGATGGCCGAAGCGGGGATCGAACCTGGAACCCTCAAGTTGCTGGCACGGCCGATCTCTAACCGAGCCACGCCGCCCTAATTGCTACGGTTTGTACTTACTCTTTGTAAAATAAATTGTTAATCTTCAATTCTGGCATCCTCGCCTTATTTAGACAAGCCATTACAACAGAAGAACTTTGGAGTACTTTGCCCTTAAAAAGGGAAGATCCGAACACTATAAAGCACTCTAAAAACCATCCAATAACCTCCACAGCAGTTTTAAGTAACATGTACATTAATGATACCATGTAATATTTACTGTATTTCGGTCATTTTAAGCATGAGAAGATAAGTGACATACAATGTCTCACCTCACTGGGATGCCGACTGATGGGATATTTCTCTCTTAAGCAGATACATTCAGAATAATCCTCACTCCTCATATACGAGAAAAATACATCAGCGATATTGCCATGGTCTGCCGCGTCCCATTTTATGAGAGCCATATCGCCATATACTTCATAATAGAAATGGCAACAGCAGAGGATGCATGTCACATAACAAGAAGATAGAGACAAATAAGAAGCTTATCGACTATGTCATCGGCACAGACTACAGTGGCGGACGAGCGCAATTTTTTGCAGGATTTATGCAGATCTCAAATACACATCAGCAGGTACCAGAAGGTAAGAAAAGTTGGTTTTGCATAATAATGTGAAACAAAACGCCAGATAATACGTCTGCTAATGGGTGCCATTTTGCGGTCCTTATATACACACCATAGTAATACTTGTATCTCTGACTATGGTAGCCGTAATGGGCCGACAATCCATCAAGCGGTGTGGCTTCAAAGTCATACTGAAACATTTTGACAGATTTTTGAGTGCCGTGTGTAATGTTCTTTAATCTCAATGGAACATTTAAAGTTTTGGTGTTGTTTACTGGCGTCAAATTGCAGTCTACACATATCTCTTTTGTGTGACTACACTTATCATTACACCATGTACCAAATAAAATTGCTTTGAGGTCGGTAAGCACAACCAGAATTATTCCGTACATTAGGCGCACTGTCCATTTTTGAGAAAATGAAAGGATTTTAAGTGCGCATTATAGTCCGAAAAATACGGTACATGCAAAATCCTCATTTGAATAAGGCACCGGGTCTGCACCATAGGCGCCGATCTACATTTAGACAGTACAGTGGGTGCTCGGACGGGCGGTAAATCTGACGCTACTTTTCTGAGCATGCACGGTTTTTGCTTGGTGGTGATAAAGAATTTGCCATCAATCGCACATGGGTGCTCGCGCCCCAAAAGCCCTCATGGGATCGGCGCCTATGGTCTGCACCACTTTTCAATTGCACAAGCCGTCTTTGTAAATCGCACGCAACACGCCCACTAATAGCACACACTATTTTATAGATTGCATACGCTGTATGTATATTTTTATGCTGTACTAGTTGGCTAGATGTGTGCTTCAGAAAGGTACACACACTGCAGAGTGTTACTGCAAATTGCAAAAAAAAAGGTTGCATAGAAAACGTACAGGATGGATTTGAAGAGGGGCTCTTGAAGTGAAAGAAAACTGACAAATAATATGATCATGTTTAGGTGAATAAATGTATTTCAACTCATTCTGGCAACTAGATATTGAAGTTTTCTGCACTTGTGTGCAAACATCATAAAATACTAATACTTACATCGAATTAAAGGCCTACTGAAACCCACTACTACCGACCACGCAGTCTGATAGTTTATATATCAATGATGAAATCTTAACATTGCAAAACATGCCAATATGGCCGGGTTAACTTATGAAGTGCAATTTTAAATTTCCCGCGAAACTTCCGGTTGAAAACGTTTATGTATGATGACGTTTGCGCGTGACGTCGATGGTTGAAGCTGAAGTATTCGGACACATTGTATTCCAATACAAACAGCTCTGTTTTCATCGCAAAATTCCACAGTATTCTGGACATCCGTGTTGGTGAATCTTTTGCAATTTGTTTAATGAACAATGGAGACTGCAAAGAAGAAAGCTGTAGGTGGGATTGGTGTATTAGCGGCTGGCTGCAGCAACACAACCAGGAGGACTTTGACTTGGATAGCAGACGCGCTATCCGACGCTAGCCGCCGACCGCATCGATGATCGGGTGAAGTCCTTCGTCGCGCCGTCGATCGCTGGAACGCAGGTGAGCCCGGGTGTTGATGAGCAGATGAGGGCTGGCGTAGGTGGAGCGCTAATGTTTTTATCATAGCTCTGACGAGGTCCCGTAGCTAAGTTAGCTTCAATGGCGTCGTTAGCAACAGCATTGCTAGGCTTCGACAGGCGGCACAGCATTAACCGTGTAGTTACAGATCCAGTGTTTGGTTCAGTGTCTCCTGATAGTAGTATTGTTGATCTGCTGTCTATCCTTCCAGTCAGGGGCTTATTTATTTTGTTTCTATCTGCATTTAAGCACGATGCTATCACGTTAGCTCCGTAGCTAAAGTGTTTCGCCGATGTATTGTCGTGGGGATAAAAGTCACTGTGAATGTCCATTTCGCGTTCTCGACTCTCATTTTCAAGAGGATATAGTATCCGAGGTGGTTTAAAATACAAATCCGTGATCCACAATAGAAAAAGGAGAGAGTGTGGAATGCAATGAGCCAGCTTGTACCTAAGTTACGGTCAGAGCGAAAAAAGATACGTCCTGCACTGCACTCTAGTCCTTCAGTCTCACGCTCCACATCCACAAATCTTTCATCCTCGCTCAAATTAATGGGGTAATCGTCGCTTTCTCGGTCCGAATCGCTCTCGCTGCTGGTGTAAACAATGGGGAAATGTGAGGAGCTCTTCAACCTGTGACGTCACGCTACTTCTGGTACAGGCAAGGCTTTTTTTATCAGCGACCAAAAGTTGCGAACTTTATCGTCGATGTTCTCTACTAAATCCTTTCAGCAAAAATTTGGCAATATTGCAAA
Organism: Entelurus aequoreus; assembly: GCF_033978785.1. Classification (NCBI taxonomy): domain Eukaryota; kingdom Metazoa; phylum Chordata; class Actinopteri; order Syngnathiformes; family Syngnathidae; genus Entelurus; species Entelurus aequoreus. Next base: position 49,380,096 of record NC_084743.1, on the reverse strand, counting down.
ATGATCAAGTATGACACATAGAATGGATCTGCTATCCCCGTTGAAATAAAAAAAATTCATTTCAGTAAGCCTTTAAAATAACACCAAATGATTGTGGTTTAAGAACATTTAAAAAAAATTACCACCCCTAAAATAGTCCTAATAACGTAGCTGCCTCCCAGAATGGACCAGAGTGCAGCAAGGAGGAGGTAAACGCTCCAGCTTCTGCAGCAAAACTAAAGGTGTCAAGCTGAAGAGTTTACGCCAAACACACACACACACACACACACACACACACACACGCACACACACATTCTTGAGATGGGCAACGGTTGCCATGGTCACCACCTGCCAAATCCTGTGACTGAGATGTATTTAAATGTAAATCTCCCACCCCACCCACCCCCGCTCTCAAAACCGAAATCCAGATTCATTTTAGGCACGCTGTGACTCTCCTCCCCACTACTCCTCGTCTCGGTACGTTAGCCCACGCTTGGTCACACTGCTAAGACATCACAGAACAGAGGTTTTTAAGAAGATTATAAACCGGGTACTGAGTCTCTGACTGATTGGTGTGTGGAAACTAATAAACTAAAAGTATAAAGAATTGAACGACGACATGTCAGGAGAGGGATTGGGAGGATGAGATCAGACTGTTGTGTTCCTGATTCAAAGAGACACTTTAATTCCAGTCAAACATTTAAATACCATCTATCTTTTAACGCTTGTCCCTTTATACTGACATAGAGAAATGTGAGGTTGTTATATTATTTAACCTTCTGGGGATATTACAATTCTAATTACAGTATCTTTAAAGACAACAAGGACATCAAAGTCCTTAAGTTTTGGAAGAGCGTAAACACTTAAATAATTAAACATTGTCTTATATCTTGTGGATTACCCCAGGGATCAACACTGGGAGCAAGATTGATTAATCGTTATATAAACGACATTTGTAAAGTTACAAAGTACTTAAAGTTAGTTTTATTTGCAGACGACACAACTGCTTTCTGCTCAGGAGAGAACACACAGAAGATAAAACAAATAATAACAGAAGAAATGAACCAATTAAAAAGATGGTTTGACAAAAACAGAATATATTTGAATCTCAGTAAAACTAAAATAATGCTATTTGGTAACAGTAGAAGAAAAAGTCAAACACAAATACAAATAGACAGAGTAGACATTGAAAGGGTAAAATAAACTAGATTTTTGGGAGTAATAATAGATGATAAAATGAACTGGAAATCTCAAATAAAAAATATACAACGTAAGGTGGCATGAAACATTTCAATAATGAACAAGGCAAAATATGTCCTGGACCAAAAATCACTTCATATTCTCTTCGGCTCGCTAGTGTTACCATATCTCAGTTATTGTGTAGAAAAATGGGGAAATAACTACAAATGTGCACTTTATTTATTCACCGTGTTACAAAACAGATACATTAGACTGATACATAATGTTGGATATAGAGAACATACAAACCCTTTATTTATTGAGTCAAAAATATTGAAGTTCAATGATTTGGTAAAATTGCAAACAGCTAAAATTATGTACAAAGCAAACTATAATCTGCTACCCAAAAATGTACAACAATTCTTCTCAACTAAAGAGGAGAAATATAACCTTAGGGGAAAAACTAACTTAAAACATTTGTATGCTCGTACAACATTAAAAATCAGTATGTGGAATTAAACTATGGAACGGATTAAGTAAAGAAGTTAAACAATGTACTGATATGATCCAGTTTAGGAGGTTGTTCAAATTAATAGTGATTACAAAGTACCAAGAAGAAATATGAGAAACACCTTCAACCTTATTGAAAATGAGATATTCTTCATCTCAGTATGTTTTTCATGACTGACTTAATTATCTAATACAAGAACTGCTGTATTAATTATTCACTGATGTAATTGTGTTACAAAAAGAAGTCAGTAAATGAACATATGTATTTGTAAACGCTCAGAAGTGGGAAAGGGGTAGGATTAAATTATTATATTCCTACTCCTTTTCAGACATGATGTAAAGAGAAATTATATGAAATTGTGTGATGTATTATACTGTAAGTTTGTTCATGTTTGAAACAAACTAAAAAAAAGAAAGAAAGAAAGAAAGAAAGAAACATGTAATGTTTTTTTTTCCTTTTTTTCTCTTAATTGTGTCTGTTTTAAAGGCTCAGATGTTGTCACTGGTTTAAATGTGTAAAATAACTCATTGAGCAAATGTATGCTAATTAACAAATGTGACAACATTTGATCAAAAGGGTTTCAAAGGGTTAAAGTTAAAATAAAACACATTATAAGTTTTGTTTCGACTGTTCCAGGGGTTTGAGCAGAAACAAATAACAATCTACAATGTTATGCTCTTTGGAAAATTAAGGACTTGTATGTTCTGTTTGACTTTGGGGTGTTGAATAACTACCAGTGCATCGTAGGCCTGTGAAAAAATTGGACATTGAAATGTTTAAATTTAACATTAAGAGAAACATGTTAGGAAAAATAATGTATAATAGACTAACACCAAAAATGATGGCCCAAAATTTACAGAAAGGACAAAAAAATCAGTATGTGCCCTGAGGGTTAAAAACGAGCTGATATTGCACATTGTTTTTAACTCTACCAAAGAGAGTAATGTTTTTAGTTTATTCGGTTAGTGTGTGTGTGTGTGTGTGTGTGTGTGTGTGTGTGTGTGTGTGTGTGTGTGTGTGTGTGTGTGTGTGTGTGTGTGTGTGTGTGTGCGTGTGTGCGTGTGTGCGTGTGTGCGTGTGTGTGTGTGTGTGTGTGTGTGTGTGTGTGTGTGTGTCACAAAAGTGAATAGTTTCCTCACATTTCAGCATCATTGCAATCCAATCAATCCAATCCACTTTATTTGTATAGCACATTTACACAACAAGAATGTTTCCAAAGTGCTGCACAGCCATGTTAAAAACAATATTAAAAACAATATTAAAAACAATATTATGCTACACCAATGACTGAATACAAACAAAAAATAAATGAATAGAATGCAATAGAATGCAATACATCTCAAGAGACAATACTATCTAAATACAACTTGAATATAGGATATTGGATATGGTTGCCGTAAATATGCTAGTCTACTTCCAGACTACAGAAGATCCCCACTATTCTCTGGGGTTACGGTCTCTGGCCATTTGCAAAAAATGAAAATAAGCAAGTAATTTGTATGTCCAAAAAATGTCTAGTTTTGACACACAACTCCTCTTGTAACTCTCCAAACTCCCCTGCTAGCTTGATGCAGTGATTCCGGGTCACGGCCCCAATTGTTAGAGACTCTAACCACGTTCTTTTGTTGAACAGTCGGTGATTGTGTCTTCTGAAGGTTTTCACAAGAATATTTTTTAAACAGGTCAGTTAGATGTTACAATGCAAAAGTTTGTGGATTGCATACATAAACGGGTGGCTCCACAAGCAAATCACTGCAAAAATGAGACCCGATCAATAATTCTTCACTCTCTTTATAGTCAAAAAGCAGGCAAGTCCATCGGTCAGAGAGTCCATGGTTTCCCGAGGGTGGACGTGAGGCCAACGAAAAAAGAAGCAATGGAAGTTCATGAGGGTGGGGGCCAGTCCAAGGCCATCGATGAGGGGGATTTTTATCAAAACTATGTGTAACTAAAATTGTTATTATAACTTAAAATGTTAATATCCGAGGCCAGTTCCTCCTTTCTATGAATTTGACATGTGTATCCATTTTAAGAAATCCTTACGTTACTTTGGGTTACACTGAGTCTTAAATCTTGTGCAAGTGATTAGAAATAGCCAATACATGCATCAACGTTTCCAAAACATGAGATAGTAATTGCCGTCAGGGTGAAGGTCGAAGATGCAGTTGCCAAATCAGAATCAGAATCAGCTTTATTGACCAAATATGTTTAACACACAGGGAATTGGACTTGCTAGACTGTGCTGTCTTATTCAATGTAAAAAAATAAATATTACGATTAACTGAAATATAAATACATACTTAAATAACCATTATGTGTAATGTTAATAAATAATACTGCACTGGTAAATAAGCAAAGCAAAAAGATAATGGCGTGAACATGAGTTATTGGTACATTCACAGTGACAGACTACTTCCAGTTATTTCACGGCGGTCATCAGAGTAATAGCCTGTTCCTCTGACCGGTTGTTTTGGGGTACTTTGATTTGTAACGCCTGCCCAAGGGGAGTAGTTTGACCAGTTTGTGACCAGGGTGTGAGAGGTCTGCAATGACGCTACCTGCCCGTTTCCTGACCCTGATCCGGTATAAGTCCTGGATGGGGGGAAGGTCGAACACCAATGATCTTTTCTGCGTTTCCGATTGTCCGTTTCAGTCTGTGTCTGTCCAGCTTGGTTGCAGATCCAAACCAGACAGAAATTAAGGTGAACAGGACAGACTGAATGATGGATGTGTAGAACATGATCAGAAGCTCCTGGGGCAGATTGAACTTCTTGAGCTGACACAGGAAGTACACCCTCTGCCTTGCCTTTTTCCTGATTGTGTCTATGTGGGAGGTCCACTTCAGGTCCTGTGAGATTGTGGATCTCAGGTACCTGAAATAGTCCACAGTAGACACTGTGTTGTTTAGAATGAGTAAACGTAAGAGAACCCAAGCAGGGCGGCCCTGGATGTTGAAGAGACTACTGTGGGCCTACTGATCAGGTGCCATTGAGCTCCTGGGCACTCAACCAAAGATGTATTTTATCTAACGTCATTGTTTTTCTTTTGATATCGTTTTCAGAACGCTCTATCTGCTTTTATTTCAGCTTGCTTTGTCTTTATACTGTGTGCGTATGTGTTCATGGTGGATTTAGAGAGAAGATGACCAAACCTGTTGCAAGAGAGCCACGTCTTTGCATGTGCTTTGATGGCATTACCGCAAATCAACTGTCAGTGTGAGCTATTGGCTTAGGATTTTCCAGAACCTTGAAGACCTCAATCTGAGTCCTGAACTACATATTTACCCACTAGTTAAAATGGAAATCTAAATGTTCTTTTTACCTTCAATTTTGCCAATGTCGGAAGATACTGTTCTGGTCGGTGGCCCAATTCCGTGTTTTAATATTATGATTAAAGTCCTTAAGAGCCCCCACCTCACCGTAAACCTACGTCACTGCCTCACATACACACACTCAGCTTGTTTACATGCACTAAAAAAAACGGATTGACTTAATTTTGTTGAAACAAGGTTTTTAAAACCCATGCAAAAACCGTATTTAGGTTTTTGACTCTTTAAAAATGGGGTTAATACATGATGTGATTGTAGACCATGTATACAATCTCAATCAATCGATCATCAGATCCGGCAGTCTGTACATGTGGTAACCCAGATGGCACACTCCATGATCATAAAACCTACAGTATTAGTTTAATTAATAATGTGATCAAGTGTTCGAAACAGTGGCATCATTGGAGACTTACGGGGGGCTAAAGGCTCCATAAAATATCTTAAACCTACCTAAGTTATTTGGTGTTGTATTTAAAAAAAATTTTTTTTTTTTTTTAACCAAAGAAATGCTGACAAATTTAATATAAATTTTCAGAATTATAGTTTTAATAATCATTCAACCTTTCACTGTTTACTTAATTAGAAATATGTAACATTTGTCTTTACTTCAGTGTGGATATAGATTTGCTGCTTCATGTATATTATCATCAGTGAATAATAATAATCAAAACAATGCATTGTTAATATAATACATTATTATTAGTGCATCTACTGGGGGTTAAGCCTATTATGCATCTTTAAAAACTAGCGATGCCTTTGTTTCAAACTTTAATCAAGGATCCTTGAACGCACTACAATTATGTGCTATGAGATGCAAAAGTAAATCCTGAACATAACCTTGTCCAATGTTGCCAGAAATAGATTTATTATATTTTTACCTTTCTTATATCACCTCATCCTTGTTGTCAAATGTTGGCATTTTTCATTTTTGGCAAGGGGGTGTAGGCACTTGTTACACATTCCTAATTTGATTCAAACAACCATATTATTGAACTTTGACAGCAATTTGATCCTAAGTTTTATGACTGTCTTTTATAACTGGATTTAAATATTTCCAAAATGTAAAAGTTACATTTTCCATAAGCCGAGGGCATGGTGTATTGTCGCAACCCCCACTCTTAAGTGGCTGTGGCCCTAAACAACCACATAGAGTGTTTATGCTATGGGCTGGCCCTGCATAATTGGCTTCAATCAGTGCTTTAATTCATGTTTTGCTATTAGTTATTGCCATAAGGACATTTAAAATGTGCGTTTTATTCTCATGGATTAAAAATGGTATTATTATTATTCAGAGTTTAGACAGATCCAGTGGAATAATCCAAGGTCTTTACCCAACTGTTTTTTGGGTGAATATTTGCTTGGTACTTTTGGGCACCAAGGGTATTTTATTACCGATTACTGAGTCCTTGCATGTTTTGTGCATGTGTACGGCCCCAACCAAAACATCATGCAGATTACAGTTTGTACTACTATATACTGTACCTAATTCATGTAATACGTTTTAACTGCCTATACAAGCTCCCAGCCTGCCTCCTACTACCTTTGCAGTGTAAGCCGAGAGTAAACTGATAACTTCTCCCATTAGCGTACGTAAGAGAGGAGTTAGTGATGACGATGATACATCTATTTTTACACGCGCCGCCACCCACATCCCCGCTTTTTTAAGTGTTTATCTATATGTTCTGCTCTGACAGCAGCGACAAATTAATCAGCAGGTGCTCTCTTGCACAGCGAGGAATGTGCTGCTTGTAAATAATGATAGTTGGAGGTGAATTTGTTCACACACTGTACAAATGCGTCTCCTGTGGTATAAGAATGTGTGTGTGTGACATTCATGCACACTTCTTACAGTGAATTTACTTCACTCCCAAGGGCTAAGGCAACTGCTGTTCCAGTGGCAGTATTAATAGATCACTCTGCAAGCGGTTACAGCTGCTTTGGCCCATATTAACAGTCCAACATTCTTTTTACTTCTTATTATGCTTCATTTAGGCTGGCTTTACAGTACCACTGCACACTTTGTGGTTTGCGTAAAGCAGGGGTGTCCAAAGTGCGGCCCGGGGGCCATTTGCTGCCCGCAGCTAATTGTTTACCGGCCCGCCACACATTCTGGAAATGCTATTGCAAAAAATAAAAAAGAACATAAAAAAAAGTGGAATGAGGTGAAATCTAACGAGAAAAAGTTGCAATGTTGACACAAAGCTGCCATGCAGGCTGTTTTGGTTTTTCTTTTGTCTTTCTTTATTTTTTATTTTTTTTGCCATTGCTCAAAAAAAAAAAAGAAAAAAAATCCATGTTATAATGAATTATTTTCAAGGCTCCATTTACGTCAAATATTTCACGTTAAAATGTTTTATTTGGTAAATATTTCATATATTGTGTAGTTGCCATATAAAAACAACATTTTCTTTGACAAAAGAGCATAAAACAAACAAAATAATAGTTCAAACGTAAAATTGACAGATATATCTGAAGTTGATCTCGTAACTTAAGTGTTGAAAGTAAAAAAAATAAAAAATAATAAAAATGTATCACTTTATGAGTGGGGCACCTTTTGGATCCCAAATATTTTTAGTGGTATTTTATTTATCTTTTCACTGTGATGACTCAAAAATATAAAATAATTAAAATCAATGGTGTCCTGCCTTATTGATGTTTTAGGGCTCTAATTACTAAATACTGCATATTTCAGTTTTACTATAAAAAATAAAGTTGTTTTTGACAGAAAAGCCATAAAACTTTTTTTTTTTTAAGTTGATATAGAGATTTACTGTAAGCGTTAAATAAAAAATAATAATACAAGTGAAGTGAATTATATTTATACAGCGCTTTTTCTCTAGTGACTCAAAGCGCTTTACATCGTGAAACCCAATATCTAAGTTACATTTAAACCAGTGTGGGTGGCACTGGGAGCAGGTGGGTAAAGTGTCTTGCCCAAGGACACAACGGCAGTGACCAGGATGGCGGAAGCGGGGATCGAACCTGGAACCCTCAAGTTGCTGGCACGGCCACTCTACCAACCGAGCTATACCGCCCCATACAAATTAGACTTATTTTTAACATTTTAATAACTGAGACCCTTTATGGTCCCCGGGACTCCTAAAGGTAAAATACATTTTAAAAAATCCATATATTTTGTTATGGTTTGAAAATGAAAAATATCAAAATGGCCCCCACATGCTTTAATTTTTCCGTTTGCGGCCCTCAGTGGAAAAAGTTTGGACACCCCTGGCGTAAAGTATTGAGCCATTATATTTCACCAGCATGCAGTGTTAGTATGTTGTAGAAATGCTCCTATGAAACTATCATAATACATCCAGTCCTGCTGCACTTCCACTTTATTTGTGCTGTCAATTGCATTACGGCCTCTCCTTGAAACACACAGGTTGTATAATTTGCATTTTGTACTTAGATTTATGGCAACGGATACTGGCACCCATTGTGACACACCGCCAAGCGTATTATACATGCAACCTGCCATTAAATAAGCATACATCTGCATACATTAAAAAATGATGTTGTATGACCTCATTGTCTGTGTAAGTGTTGTCATCTGTGCCAACTGTAGCTGTCTCTTGGCCTAAATGACCAGGCAGGTGCTTTGAGACATTTTCCCCATTTTATAGGCAGCTTGGTATCAACCAAAAAACTACTCGAGAGTAAATAACAGTCTTAAGATAAGAACATGAACAACAGAACGATGAATATGAAATAGACACTTGAATTATTGGATTACCTTTTACCTCCATAGGACGTGTATATGGATGTTCTGCATACTTGCCAACCCTCCCGTTTTTAGCGGGAGACTCCCGGTATTCAGCGCCTCTCCCGATAACCTCCCGGCAGAATTTTTCTCCCGACAAACTCCCGGTATTCAGCCGGAGCTGGAGGCCACGCCCCCTCCAGCTCAATGCGGACCTGAGTGGGGACAGCCTGTTCTCAGGTCCGCTTTCCCACAATATAAACAGCTTGCCTGCCCAATGACGTCAAAACATCTACTGCTTTTAGAGAGTAGAGTGCACAACTGCGCACACAGCAAGGAGACGAAGCAGAAGAACGAGGAAGTTACAGACATGGCGACGCCGTCGACGAGCAAGATGAAGAAATACGCTTGCAAGTTCCAAAACGAATGGAAACAAGAATTTCAGTTTATCCAGGACAGTTTGAAGGGGAAGGGGTATGTATGTTGCCTGTATATTTTGTAGAACAGACTTCTCCATTGAACACGGTGACCGAAATGATATACTCATTCATGAACGGAGAAGTTAAACATGACAATGCTGCCATCTACTGGATAGCCTCCGGGACACTGAATTTCAAGTATTTATTTTATTTATATGTATAATAAAATAAATATATATATATATATATATATATATATATATATATATATATATATATATATATATATATATATATATATATATATGTATATATATATATATATATATATATATATATATATACATATATATATATATATATATATATATATATATATATATATATATATATATATATATATAGCTAGAATTCACTGAGTTGGTGAATTTTAGCTGTAAATATACTCTCCTCTTAACCACGCCCTTAACCACGCCCCCCCTCCCCCCCCCCTGACTGTTTGGTTTGTTTTGGAAGACCTTTCACTTCTCATCCAAGTAGCTTCATCAGTTCATGTTCATCCATCCATCTTCTTCCGCTTGTCCGAGGTCGGGTCGCAGGAGCAGCAGCCTAAGCAGGGAAGCCCAGGCTTCCCTCTACCCAACCACTTCGTCCAGCTCTTCCTGGGGGATCCCAAGGCGTTCCCAGGCCAGCCGGGAGACATAGTTTTCCCAACGTGTCCTGGGTCTTCCCCGTGGCCTCCTACCGGTCAGACTTGCCCTAAACATCTCCCCAGGGAGGCGTTCGGGTATCATCCTGACCAGATGCCCGAACCACCTAGACTTCAATTGGTCAGATCTACTCTGAAACTGAGATTGGTCAGATTTAGTCTTTTTTCAAGGACGCTAAGGCTATGTTCACACTGCAGGCTAGGACATCCGATTTTTTTTTTTCAAATTCAATGTTTTTATCTAATTGTTCACATTGCAAAAAAATGCAAACGCAAACTAACCCACATGCAGACATGACGTCATGAAGTAATATGTGCTGCAGTGTTTTCAAGGGGTTCCAAATCTAGTATGTCTCAGTCCAGGCATATTTGTGGCAATTTCAAAAATTTGGTGCAATTAAAGTAAAAAAATTATATTTCTGAATCAAATTATTGCACGTAGAAGATTACGAAGGAAGAGGGTAAGCATTTTGGACCTCACAGTTTGTGGGGTATTTTCTACAACGCCTGCTCCGAAGAGATTGTATGCAAGCAGTTGGAGACAGGAGGGGTGGAACACTGAGTTTCTAAAACATTTTTATTTTCGTGGAAGCAAAAATCTGAGCGCTAAACAGAAAACAATATAAAACACAGGAACATAAATAAAACAAGCCCACCCCAAGTCATGACATTATTATGAATGTCCCTTCATTTATTTATTAACATTACTCTTTACTATTGATTTTTTTCCACTGGTAGTACACGTACCACAGTTTGACAATCACTGCACTAGAACAGGGATTCTCAAACTGTAGTACATGTACCACTAGTGGTACACAGACTCCATCTAGTGGTACTCCAAATAATCACTTGATTAAAGTACAGTGTTTTATTTTCTTATATTTAAACAGTGTTACTTTTCAAACTGTGTGTATTGCTACAGTGGCCAAAACTATTAAAAATACTTGATAAATAAAACCTATGTCCTGTTTTTAATGAATACTTAGACCTACTGCGCTACTGTATTTTAATGTTGGTAATTTTGGTGGTATTGGAGAGCCACGTGTTTTCTGAGGTGGTACTTGGTAAAAAAAAAAAAAAAAAAAAACGTATGTGAACCACTGCACTAGAACATTACATAATTTTGCTCAAACAGTGTGAAAGTATATACTTGCCGAGAGTGCAGGCCTTCAACCCCAACTCCTGAAAGTCTGTCAGCTGACAGTCCCAGAGGGACACAACCGACAATAAAAAACGTACACTGAGAAAAACTCTGGGCCCAAAAACCTGCCTCAGGCCTCAGCCTCGCTTTGCACTCTGATCTCCCAGACAAGATGCAAATGGATGGATTTCAGGGTGGTGCAAGGCCAATTCTCAACTCTCTCCCATAACAGAAAGATCCTAGGAGGACAACAGTCCTCAAACGCCCCAAATGTCTCCAATCTATTGGCATTCTTTCGATGAGAGCTTCAAGAGGTAGTCACCTGAATTGGTTTTCACTTCACAGGTGTGCTTGAAGCTCATCGAGAGAATGCCTAGAGTGTGCAAAGCAGTAATCAGAGCAAAGGGTGGCTATTTTGAAGAAACTAGAATATGAAACATGTTTTTAGTTATTTCACCTTTCTTTGTTAAGTACATGACTCCACATGTGTTCATTCATAGTTGTGATGCCTTCAGTGACAATCTACCATGTAAATAGTCATGAAAATAAAGAAGTCGCATTGAATGAGGAGAAGGTGTGTCCAAACCTGTGGCTTGTCCAATATATATATATATATATATATTGTGGGTTACTTTTTAAGGGAGAAAAAAACAACATTTGGCGTGTTTAATTGTATTTCTGGGGCTGTATTTATAAGGTTCTTAGAATTACTCCTAAGAAGTCTGCTAAGAGTTGACTTATGAGTAAAGAAATTCTTCGCTGAAAGCTGCACTTAAAAGTTAGCTATCAAGCGTCTTACTCACACTTTCAGCGAAGTGTAGAACTGAATCTTAAGTGTCACACTCAGAGCTGAATTACGACATTACTATGTGCCGTAAACGGAATTTTAGGTGACGTCATTTCTGTGTCCATAGAAATGGCCAATCACGGAAGGGAATCCCTTGTCTAAGAATAAATAAATATCTTAGAAATATTTAAGTGGACAATGGGAGTGTATATTTTGACAATAAACTACAAAATAATACAAAACAAACAAACAATATTGGCTTTGAATCAAAAATAAATGTTTCCTTGTTGTTGCACCTTTCCTGCTTCCTGATCCCAGACCGTAGTCGAAGAGCGCAGGGGAGACACTTCTCCAGGGCCGATGTATGCTCGGGGCAACACCCTTCACTTTACCCGGCAGTGGGTCTCCACAGCGGACGACTTTAGAGTGAATGATGAGTCCGGCGATTAGTTGCAAATCTTGCTTTATTGATTGCTTGCACACAGCCAATCCAACACAAAACAAACTAGTTCCCGCCCGCACTCACTCTACCGCTTCCTCTCTTCTCTCGCCCACACACTCACTGACGTCACTCACCTCACATGCTGTCACCTATTAAAGGGCCACACACACACATACGCTACTCTCATAACATTTTCTTTCCAATTCATTAATTAGGCAACTAATTTGAAACTGGTGTGGGTGGCTCTATATATACTAGCCCACTGCAGCCACATGCAGAAATCAACATGGAATCAAAAATTATTAAATCTGTGACAAAAATAATACCCGCTCTGTCTAAACGATACCGTTTGATCAGCTGCTCGTGATCAAACAAAGCCAGGACATCCTTCCGCTCCCTGAACGTTTGCGCACGTCTCTCTCGCCTCTGTGCCATCCCCCGCTGGCAACTGCTAACCACTTAGGACACCTCTGAAGGTCTCTTAAATATCGTGGAGAGTAGGAGTGATTCTTTGACTTAAGAAAGTTGATAAATAGCTTTTATTCTTAAGTTTGAGAGTAGGACTAAATTTTGCAGATTCTCAGGACTTAAGTGTAAAATGGCACTCTAAGACGCTTGATAAATACGGCCCCTGGATTGTGTATGTCAAAAATCCAATAAACAAATGTTTAAAAAAAAAAAGATGTGGTTCTGTGTTCAGTGAGGATGGCAAACAGCAATGAGTTGCGATTCCAAAAGCCCTATTACTTAAAAACAAACAAACTGTTCTCCCTTTCCATCAGTTAGTCCAGAGATGATTAAAGTGATTCAAGTTATTCAACCAATAATGTTACCAAATTCAAACTGGCATAGTGAAAATAGAGGAATAAAGCATGGACTTAAAGGGGAGAAGGAAATGTTCCTACCTTCATTTGTTCACTGCACAGAAATACTGCTTTCTCACATTTTTAATGATATTGCTCTTACATCAAACAGGACACTGTCTCATTCAGCAGAACCACTCTGACAATAAAATCTGTCAAAAGTAATTTACATTTTCACAGTCAACTCGAATGCTGTTTCTTTCCCGCATTGCGCAAAATCAATTAAAGACGGGTCATTGCATAGATGCTTTTGTTGTCTCCAGTCCCAGCACATACTTGATTAGTCAAAAGAAGGCTTTTCTTATTTCCACTAGCTGTGTAAATGTTGTCTATTAATATTTTTTGGCAAGTCTGTTACAATGCAGCTTGGCTTTGTTGGACAGAACCCCAGAAATGCAGAGAAGACGGACCAGTACAGGCATTTTATTAGGAATAATTAAGGGAGCATTAGCGTGGTCGAACTGAAAGAGTGCAGCAGGGAAGTGCACTAAAAGCTAAGGGCTACAGGAAGCAGAAGGAAAGCTCTGCGGCCGGACAAAGCACAATACTGTCAATGGCATAAAACAACTACAATGATCCAGCCAAGCCCAGAGGAACAGGGCTGGCATAACAAACACGATTGGCAACCATGGACAGGTGTGTCATGATTGCCAACCAAAAACAGGACGATAATAAACCACAGTCCGAACACTCCGGAAGAATCACAAAAATGTTTGCATTCACATTGATCAGTGTAGTGTTGTCCAGATACCAATATCTGGGTACCAGTACCAAAATTATTTTGATACTTTTCGGTACTTTTCGATACTTTTCTAAATAAAGGGGACCACAAAAAATTGCATTATTGGCTTTATTTTAGCAAAAAATCTTACGGTACATTAAACATATGTTTCTTATTGCAAGTTTGTCCTAAAATAAATTACTGAACTCACAAGACCACTTGTCTTTTATTAATAAGTAAGCAAACAAAGGCTCCTAATTTAGTCTGCTGACGTATGCAGTAACATATTGTGCCATTTTCCATTCTATTATTGTGTCAAAATTATTAAAGACAAGTGGTAGAAAATGATTTATTAATCTACTTGGGTTGCAGGAATGTGTCATGCTTTGTGTCTACACTCTAGTATTCAAGTTAGAAGAATACACAAGCCTCAATCAAATCAACAGGCTAAACCCAGAAGAGGTAGTAAGTAGAAACACATGTGTACAGAGCTGACAAAGGCAGAGAGCTGGAGACGTTTGTGACATAAATGAAAAGAAAAAAGGAGTCGTCGGCAGCAAGAAAACAAAAAAAAACAAGTGACAATAACCAGAATACAAAGACATGAAAGTAGGACGAAGCATACTTACCGTGACTTTCATCCCTTCTGATAAACTACAATATAAGCAATATTCTTGTAAGTGTTGCACAAAACATTCAAATATTAACATTTAATTAAATGATAATTTGATAAATAGTGAACAATGTTTATAGTTTTTAAATATTTAAAATTTTACTGTGTTAGGTTTATAAAAATCTACAACCCAGTGAATCATTTGCATTCTTTCCTGTGATACTGAAAATCACACACTGTTGTTAAAATGTCACACATTGACTTAATAAACTTAACATGGAAATAAGTTGAAGTTGTTTGCTAAATCATTTTATTCATCTACTTTGATAAGGTAATTATATGAAGAATGTAACTGACAGTGCGTTGTACTGATAAATAAATCATATCAAGTTTTCAATTGTACCGTATTTTCCGGACTATAGAGCGCACATGTTTATAAGTCACACCAAATAAATATTAGGAGAATAAAATATATTTGTCCATATATTAGCCACACCGGACAATAAGCCGCCGATATATACGTTGTAACATGAGTTATTTACTCGGAAATATTATATAAATGATTTTTTACATACCTTAATTATTTCCAAATGGTGCCTGTCACATGGCAGTAAAACAGACAGTCAAACAAAACAGAAGTCATTGTTATGAACTAAATAGCTGCGGAAGCTAACTCTCCAATCAGCTAAACAGATTCTATAACTCCACGGTGTTGGTGAATTTACTGAGGAATTTCTAAAACAAACAATACTAAAATAATGCCATTACAAGTTAATAAACATTGGAACTATTTAACTGGCCTCAATGAAATTGACAAGATCTTGGTTTTGGGGGAACCTGCTTGTCGTGACGTAGTGGTTGTTACTGGACACACGACGGACTCTTGGAAGAAGAAGGAGTGCCGCGTGCCTGGTGACCCTTTCAGTCGAGGACGTGAAGATATCCATCTATTCGGAATTATGACAACAGGACATCTGCTGATTGGAGTAAGCGTTGCTCTGGTTTGTCGACAAATTGGAAGTTGCTGGCAGTCTTCACAGTACCCCAAAGCTGCCACCAATGATTGGAGGATGTGGGAAGAACTGTGGACACTCTTGTGATTTCGATAACATCGGACTGTCTGCCCCGCAGGATGAATTTTGAGGATCAGTCATAGACTATTTTATTTTCACTCGCATACAAAACATTCCAAACTGATTTGTTTCCCCGGCTTTCGAGACTCTCCCGAAGGACAGTGCGGCGAAAACACGACAAACTCCCTTCTTGTTTCTCATGGACACACACCTGTTGTTGTTGACTTTGGACTGACTGGCAAGAACACCAAGGCCGTGGACCATTGACACGCGGCAGGCTTACACACACACATGCATCCACAAATAAATATACGCCACACACACATACCCCACCCCCCATCCAACGCCCTTGACGCAAATCCCTTAGGGGTGATGAATGGATGGGCAGTGCCTGAAGAGCTGCAGCCTGCTACTGTAGCCCCGACTCCCTCCCCTCTGTTGCAAGTCTCGAGATATATTTGTTATACGTATATTTGCTTTGCTATGGAGGTTTTTACCCACTCCAAACTGGGCCCCCTTAAGAGCCCAGTATAGATTGTATTTTTTTACTCATCCTCCCCCAGCATTTACCTTTTTCCCATCTTTTACGGGGCGCCATGTAGCGACCCATCAGTGTTCCTGTTCTTTAATCCTTTACACTGTTTGTTTGTCTAATCTTGAACGGGTTTGTGCTGAAAACAAAGTTGTGTTGTACTTGTGCAATGACAAGTAAGCACATTATTACAATAGCACATACAAATATGCATTAAAATACTCCTACAGACATCACATAGGGAGGTTTAGTAAGTGTGAATAGTTTAGTTGTATTGTAAAACTTAAAAACGTTGCTTGGAGTGATGAATGAAGATTCTACACGAGTAGAAGCGCTATGGATGACTAGTAGATGTAACGGCACTTGTACCTCCGGTTCAAAGCACTAAACTGAAAGAAATACTGCAGATGTTCACCGAGCAGCACCTGCAGTGAGCAAACTTGTCCAAAAGATGGTGCCATAGCACAAACAATAAGACACCTTTTCAGTCTCTCTGTCGGTGAAATAGGAGAATTGTTTGTTGAATACAAAACATTTTGGCCATGAGCAAAGAAAAATCCATAAATTAGCCGCGCCACTTTATGAGCTGCAGGGATCAAAGCGGCCTATAGTCCGGAATTTACGAAAAAATTTGAGAAGTAAAATGCAAAGTCTAGACTCTTTAAAAGCTCCCCTGAAGACTTTTATTTTTAAGAAAGCATTTAACACTTGATGCTTTTTAGTCTTAGCATGTTATCTGTTTTAAAGGCTAAGCTTTGATTGGTACAAATCTTGTTTTTATTGTCACATTTTGAGATTTATTTAAATGAAAAGTTGTCTGTCTATCTGTGTTGGCCCGGTGATGAGGTGGCGACTTGTCCAGGGTGTACCCCGCCTTCCGCCCGAATGCAACTGAGATAGGCTCCAGCACCCCCTGCGTCCCCAAAAGGGGCAAGCGGTAGAAAATGGATGGATGGATGGAAAAGTTCATAACAAATAAAATATTATTATTATTATTAAATATTATTAAGCACCGACATAGATCATAAACTTGGTATTATGTCTAAAAGATGCACATTTTAGGGTGCAAATTATTCTTTGTTTTGCTTGACACATTTTTAGAGAGTTTTTGAACGCATTCTGTGTTTGAAACAAAATATGGGCTTTGTCCAGTCAGAAAATCACAAAAGAAAGCTGATAAACTGTGAAAAAATATGCTGTGTGATAAAAATTCACACTGAGGGCTTAAACAAACTTGGTATAAATGAAAGTCTCGTGAGACATTAAACTTTGCTCACAAAACTTTCCCGTCTAATCTTTTGAACGGTGCTCCTGTTACCTAAAGCAACCCATGCAATTTAAATCGTTGACAACTGCCAAAGCACCCGCTGGTCTCTCAATGCACACAGATGGAATGATCATACGCTTCAATTTATATTTCAGGCATTAGATTATTGCAGGATTGGTTGTCGCATTTTGGCTACCGTATTTCCTTGAATTGCCGCCGGGAATATAGTATTCGCCTGCCTAGAATTACAGCCGGGTCAAACTCGTTTCGCAAAATAATTAGCGCATGCTTGGCACTTCCGCCGGGTCAAATATGAGTCATTAAATGACTTCCTCCTCCTGGTGGTAGAGGGCGCTAGTGATCCTTCTTGCGACTGCTGGTACTGCAGAAGACCGGTGCTGCAGAAGAAGACAACAGGCAGCAAGAGTGAGGAGCCATTGTTTTCTTGCACTTTTACCATGGAGGATTACATATCTAAAATAAAACAGTTTTCTAAACTGGACTTTCCATCGAAGCAGGAGGTAATACTTAAAGGAAGATCTCCATCGAGACAGAGAGACTTTTAAAACTGAAGAAAGATAAGGAAGACTTCTATAGGAGCTGCACATGGACTCATGTATACCTAAAGGTAAGACCATAATAACGTTTTTTTTATTAAATGTGCTTATCATGATAAGGTAAGCGCCGGAGTGAGAAGAGGTTTTAAATTAATTAACGCATGCTTGCCAATCCCACATGCTTTTGGTAAACGCAGGAGTGAGAAGAGGGTTTTAAATTAATTAACGCCCCTGCGGCTATTCAAGGAAATACGGTACTTGGACCAGGGGTGTCAAACATACGGCCCGAGGGTCGTATCAGGCCCGTGAACAGGTTTTATCCGGCCTGCAGGATGAGTTTGCTATGTATAAAAATGTACCTGAAATTTTTGAATGAAAGAAACAGCTGTTCTAAATGTGCCCACTGGATGTTGCAATAGCAATTGTTTGTATTTTTGTAGATGATGCTACATATGTACAAAATAAACCATGTGATGTTCATAGTGCATCAGTCGAGGAAAATTATCAAACTATATAAATAACATGCTGTAATTTATCTTGATAGATTGAAAATTAACACCAATGAGTTGACCGATGAACATTATCACATAATTTATTCAGAAAATATAAATAATGACAAATTACGATAGAATACTATTAACCGCAACAGGTAAGTATAAAAAAACAAAAACAACAACATTATGATTTGTACATTTTCAGAATGTGCTTGTTCTATTTTTAAACAAAGATCTAAAGTTGTAGGGGTGTGGGAAAACATAAATTCACATTCGAATCGCGATTCTCACGTTGTGCGATTCAGAATTGATTCTCATTTTTTTTTTTTATATTTTTTTAATTTTTTTTTATTTAAAAGCCTTTTTTAAATGTATTTATTTATTTTTTAAATTAATCAATCCAACAAAACAATACACAGCAATACCATAACAATGCAATCCAATTTCAAAACCAAACCCGACGCAGCAACACTCAGAACTGCAATAAACAGAGCAATTGAGAGACACAAACACGACACAGAACAAACCAAAAGTAGTGAAACAAAAATGAATATTATCAACAACAGTATCAATATTAGTTACAATTTCAACATAGCAGTGATTAAAAATCTCTCATTGACATTATCATTAGACATTTATAAAAAAATTTAAAAAATGAACAATAGTGTCACAGTGGCTTACACTTGCATCGCATCTCATAAACTTAACAACACACTGTGTCCAATATTTTCACAAAGATAAAATAAGTCATATTTTTGGTTCATTTAATAGTTAAAACAAATGTACATTATTGCAATCAGTTGATAAAACATTGTCCTTTACAATTATAAAAGTTTTTTTTACAAAAATCTACTACTCTGCTTGCATGTCAGCAGACTGGGGTAGATCCTGCTGAAATCCTATGTATTGAATGAATAGAGAATCCTTTTGAATCAGGAAAAAATTGTTTTTGAATCGAGAATCGTGTTGAATTTAAAAAAAAAATGATTTTGAATCGAATTGTGACCCCAAGAATCGATATTGAATCGAATCGTGGGACACCCAAAAATTCACAGCCCTATAAAGTTGTCTTTATTTTTAAGTAATCGTACCGTGATTTTACCAGTCCGGCCCACTTGGGAGTAGATTTTTCTTCATGTGGCCCCCCATCTAAAATGAGTTTGACACCCCTGACTTGGACCAACATTTAGCTGAAACCAATGATTTTCATCCTGCAATACACAGTGGCCAATGATTTTAACACAAGTATATTTAAGTTTCAGCTTAAATAGAAGACATGACAAATAATAATAATTTAAAGTTTTGTAAATAATTGACATTTTTGCATTCAAAACACAGGGAAGGAAACTCAATGCCATGTTAATAAATTATGTCAAAATGAAAATAACAACGGAACATGTGACGTTGTGGTAAGAAAAAAAAAAAAGCAAATAAACCTAAGCAAGATAAACAGTTTTTAAGGTGAAATATGAAGGTAAAGGGTCGCAGATGTGCAAAAATCCAACGCAATTATAGTGCAGCGAGCAAAATCTTGTAATATATATTTGAGAGTGAATAAGGACGCAATGACTGTGTTGTTACTTTGGGTCCAAATTCTGAGCACACCACAAAGAGGCACAGCAAGCTCAGCACAACAGGGAATAATAATAATGAATCAAGGGACACGTGCACTCAGAGGTGCATGTTGGGCTGATGGTGGCACTTTCAGAATGTTATACGAATTGTGGCGATGGTGACAGCATAGCTTTTTCCGATAATGACATTGACTGTAGGAATGAGCCAATGCAAGCAAGAGCAGCAGACTTGTATATTTTGGGGGTAAAAATACAAATATATCATATTCACTGATCTACTAGAGGTTTTGCGTGTATTAAAAAACGTGCAAACTTGACAGCGCACGCCAAGGTGATCTACTTAGCGCGTGGGCAGAGGATTGCGAAAATAAAGAGTGCTATCCATTTAGCGTGCATAATATACATACTGATAATCAGAGCGCCCACATACTGGGTATGAGGGGCCAATAAAATCATTTAGCACTCGCAATGTGATTTATGAAGACTGGGACTGTTCTGCGGTCTATATTTAGCAAGTTTAAATTGTTGGCGCAAACTGGCAGTTACGCACATAATGGAGCAAGGAGAGGATCGCGCCACAAAGACAAAAGTTAATGGCCACAACTTTCGACTAATCAGATGAGAGGCATGATTTATAATCTATAATTAACTTTCACAAATTTAGAGGCGATGCATCAGCTCACCGGCTTATTATGTCAATATAGCAATATAAGGTAGTCACTTCTCTCTGATCAATGTGCCGCTAAAAGAAGGCCCTTAACGTTAGCGCTTATAATAACAATGTTGCTAACACTTGGTTTATATTCTGGTCACAAAATGTAAATTAGATATTGTTGCCGCTTTTTGGATGTTTTTTTTTTTGTGGGCGCAATAGACGCAATGACTCCTATTAGTTCTATTGTTAGCGAACTATTATTAATGTTTATTTACAAGTTAGAATGTTGTTGTTTTTTAAATATGTGTTCTTGTCTCCTATTAGGATTGTGAATAATAGGCAACATTCCAAAAGAAGTGAAGTTCCCCTTTAAGGGGCTGATTAAAACAAATTCAATTGATTTGTTTTGTAGTCAGCTAGCATTTTTTCTTCATTGGCATTAGTTTCTGTTAGAATAAGTATGTGTAAGTTTTCACACAAGTTTAGTATGCTTAAAGTCTGTTGCTATAGTTATTAGCTATTGTGCTCAAGCTGTACTTTTTTTTATCTGTGCAAGGACAAAACTTCTTGTCTGAGGGGTGGCCTCAGCTGCAGATGTTATCTTTGTTTTAGCCCGCTAACAGCCAAGGACTTCAAGGACCTTGACGAAGATAAGACGACAGCACGCAGATGAAGCAGAGACAAGGCGAAATCACAGGGCCCCAGCACATTCCGTCACGTATTGTACGTACTGGAGCTGCTTTGCATGATATGTGTGACCACTCCTTTTAGAGGCAGCCTCAGTGATGTTGACTGGGGAACTCCTGAATAAATAGAGGGACGCGGGAGCTGTACCTTAGAGCGTTGGGCGAGGCTGTGACTAAGTGTGCAGCTCCATGCATTCTCCTCATGAGCTAAATTGAACTATGTCTCTGCATGATTCCTTGCTTCTTGTCTGTTTAATAGATTTCATCAGTGTTTGAACCTGTAAAAACATTTCTTGCAAAATTAAGTTTCCTGTATTTTTATCACTAACTGCAGCGCCTACCACAGCGCACTTTTAAAAGTGCAAAAAATAGGTTATGTCGACTAGATAGCCCTTCTATATTGCCCAGAAAAGCTGGTACATATTATATTTGTGTGCCGCATGTCAACAACATGTCTGCACCACTTTTCCACTTGTTATTACTCTATTTGTACACTCAGTCTTAGTAGATCACAAGCAACATACCGACTAATAGTACATGCAATTTCATAGTTTGCACACGTTAATTAGCACTTGTTATTTGGATTTTGTCACACCTGGGTGAAGTCTTGTCTGGGTTTTGTCTGGTTTCATGTTGTCTTGTCATTTCCTGTTTTATTTTGAAAGGTTAACTCTCCCTCTCGTTTCAGGTCACTTGCCCTTCCTCCTGTTTCACTGGTCTGTCTCTCCTGATTGCCTGATTGTGTCCACCTGTGTCATCCACCCTCATGTGTATAAATGGCTCGTCTTCCTTCTGTCCTGTGCCAGAGTGTTATCGTATGTTTTGTGCGAACCTCCAGCGGTCCATGTTCACAGTCATTGCCACGTTCTTTGTACCCTTTTTGTCAGGTAAGATTAGTTGTTTAGAATTGCCTCCCTTGGAGCGCCTTTTGTTGTTTTTGCATATTGTTCTCTTTGCAACCTTTTTCCCTCCGCAGCTGGAGCGTTTTGAGTTCATTGAGATTTTGTTAGTTTAGAGATTAGGTAAGCTCGGCTTTTGGTAGCCTGTTAAGTTTCTTCCCTTTTTGACCCTTTCCCTTGTCCAAACAAATATATTGTCTTAAAATCCTGCATCTGTGTTCAGAGTCCTGTTCTGGTCGTGACAGTACACTCTGGCCAGTATGGACACAGCAGGATCGAAGCAGTTGGCCGCGGTCCTTCATGCGCAGGAATCCCGCCTCTCCGCTCATGAGGAGCGGGTGGCAGTCTTGGGTCAGGGAATCCAGGGGATCGCCCGAACCCAAGAGAACTTTCGGACCGCTGTTACCTCCCAGGTGGGCCAACTTGCGGAACAGGTGCAACTTTTGCTCACCCAAATGACCAAGCCTGGTCCCGCACCCCCTGTGCCTGAGCCGCAGCCAGCCCCCATGACTCAGGTACTCCCCACCATTCATAGTGGAGTGGGAGCCCGATTGGCCCCTCCTGAACGCTTTGCGGGCGAACCCGGACAATGCAAAGAATTCATCATAAACTGTAAAATGAATTTTGAGCTCTCGCCCCACGCCTTTCCCACCGATCGTGCTAAGGTGTCTTTTATGATCTCTTATCTGGCTGGGAGAGCAAGGAAATGGGCCATGGCCGAGTGGTCCAGGGGCTCTCACATATGCAGCTCACTCCAAGACTTCACAGAGACTCTCCAAAAGACTTTTGATCCTGTCTCTACCGAGCGCGAAAGGGCCAGAGAGCTAAGTGGGATTCGTCAGGGTAAAGAATCAGCTTCTGATTATGCCATTCGTTTTCGAACCCTGGCCGCAGACAGCGGATGGAACACTACAGCACTCTATGACGTCTTCCTCAAGGGGCTGGCCGGCCCGCTTCTGGAGCGACTTCTACCCACAGACCTACCCGCGAACCTGGACGACCTCATCACCCTCGCCATCAGGACAGACCAACGACTACGGGAGTTCAAGTTTCTCCAAGGAGGCCGTCCGACGGATCCAGACCACCAGCCGCAGTTTTCCCTCACCGCCAGTTCTACTCCAGGTCCTCAACCAACAGTACGGCATCCCTATTCCCTGCCTGAGAGGGGAGAGGAGCCCATGCAGTTGGGCCGGGCACGACTCCCTCTGGTAGAGCGCCAACGTCGCCTCAAGGAGGGGCGATGTTTCTATTGCGGGGAGGTGGAGCATCTCGTGGCCGCCTTCCCTTCCAAGTCGACCCAGGTGAGGGATCAGAATCCTGCCTCAAGTGCTACCGTGCGTACCTTGACACCCATTAAGGTAACCAATGACTCTATTAGTGTGGTTATGCATGTTTTAATTGATTCTGGGGCCGATGAGAGCTTGATGGACTGGGGTTTAGCCAAGAAATTGGGAGTAAAAACAAGGGTCATCACACCACCCCTTAAGGCTAGCGCCCTTAATGGTAGCTCTTTATTCGCAATCACCCATATCACAGAACCCGTAGCAATAGACATTGATAATCACCACAAACTATTGAACTTTTTTTTGTTTCACTCACCAGCACGCACACTGGTATTGGGACATCCATGACTCGTTTACCACAACCCCCACGTAGACTGGCCCACAGGCAAAACCAGGGGCTGGGGAAGGAACTGCGTGGGGAAGTGTATGAGGGTTAGTGCCCCAGCAAGAACCGCCACGAATATCAACTCTGTGTCTGCTCACTTTACCACAGAACCACAGCACATAGATTTGACTTCCGTACCTTGTTGCTATCACCACCTGAAGGAGGTCTTTAATAAGGCAAAAGCTACATCGCTCCCACCACATCGTCCTTACGATTGTGCTATAGACCTCATTCCCGGATCTACCATCCCCAAAGGGCGCCTATACTCGGTTTCAGGTCCCGAAAAACATGCTATGAAAGACTACATACAATCCTCACTTAAAACGGGACTCATCCGTCCCTCATCGTCACCTGCTGGAGCAGGGTTTTTCTTTGTATCCAAGAAAGACGGCACCCTGCGACCATGTATAGACTATAGTCCCCTCAATGACATAACAATAAAGAATCGGTACCCTCTGCCATTAATGTCATCAGTTTTCGATCAGCTCCAGCAGGCCAAAATTTTTACCAAACTTGACCTACGGAATGCTTATCACCTCATTCGCATTAGGGAGGGTGATGAGTGGAAAACCGGATTTAACACCCCTAGTGGCCACTAGGAATATTTAGTAATGCCTTTTGGTCTCACTAAAGCCCCTGCCGTTTTTCAGGCTATGATTAATGATGTGCTGAGAGACTTTTTGGACAATTTTTTTTTCGTCTATCTTGATGACATACTAATTTATTCTGACAATCTGGACATTCACAGACACCATGTCAGCCAGGTTTTGAAACGGCTCCGGGAAAACCACCTGTACGTAAAAGCTGAAAAGTGCAAATTCCATGCCGACACCATCTCCTTCCTGGGCTTCATTGTAGCCCCTGGAAGAGTACAGATGGATCCGGCTAAAGTTAGCGCAGTCGCCAAGTGGCCAACACCTGATAGTCGTAAGAAGGTTCAGCAATTCCTCGGTTTTGCAAACTTCTACAGACGATTTATCAGAGGCTTTAGCGCAATAGCTTCCCCTCTCCATGTTTTGACTTCCCCACAGGTGCGCTTCCACTGGTCTCCGGAGGCAGAGAGGGCGTTCCAGGATCTCAAGTGCCGCTTCATGACTGCACCCATCCTCACGCTACCAGATCCTCAACGCCAATTTGTGGTCGAGGTGGACGCGTCGAACGAGGGAGTTGGGGCGGTCTTATCCCAAAGACTGGAGGCAGATGGGAAGACCCACCCCTGTGCTTTTCTGTCTCGCCGGTTGAGCCCTGCAGAACGGAACTATGATGTTGGCAACAGGGAACTTCTGGCGGTTAAGGTTGCGCTGGAAGAGTGGCGACATTGGTTAGAGGGGGCACAACATCCTTTCATAGTTTGGACTGACCACAAGAACTTGGAATACATTCGAAACGCCAAGAGACTGAATTCACGTCACGCCAGGTGGGCATTGTTTTTCAATCGTTTTAACTTCACGTTGTCTTACAGGCCGGGGTCCCGCAACGTCAAGTCAGACGCTTTGTCACGCCTCTACGACCCTGAGCCTGTTGCCAAGGTACCAGAACCTATCCTCCCACTGAACTGTGTGGTTGGAGCGGTCACTTGGCAGATAGAACGAGAGGTAAGGCACGCTAATGGTGAGACCCCTCCACCTAGTGGGTGCCCAGAGAATCGCCTGTTTGTCCCGGTCAGTCTGCGCCCACAGGTGATCCATTGGGCTCACACCTTGCTGCTTACCTGCCATCCGGGAGTCCGGAGAACTATGTTTATGATCTCACAGCGGTTCTGGTGGCCATCCATGGAGGCGGGGGTCCGGGAGTACATCGAGGCGTGTCCGGTCTGCGCTCGTAACAAAACATCCTCCGGGTCACGTGTTGGACTTCTACAGCCTCTGCCTATCCCCTCCAGACCGTGGTCTAACATCTCTATGGACTTCGTCACTGGCCTCCCGGTCTCAAGAGGTAACACCACGGTGCTCACCGTGGTCGATCGATTTTCAAAGATGACACATTTTATTGCCTTGCCAAAGTTGCCCACAGCCAAGGAGACTGCTCATATATTAATGCAACACGTTTTTAGAATTCATGGATTTCCCACAGACATTGTATCAGACCGGGGGCCCCAATTCATCTCACAGTTCTGGAAGGAGTTCTGCAAGCTCATCGGGGCTACAGCCAGCCTGACGTCAGGATACCACCCGGAGGCAAACGGCCAGACCGAGCGCCTCAATCAACAACTGGAAACCGGCCTCCGATGCCTCGTGTCCCAGAACCCAACAACGTGGAGTTCCCACCTGGTCTGGGTGGAATATGCCCATAACTCCTTGCCTACCTCTGCCACTGGTTTCTCCCCCTTCAAGTGTGTCTACGGCTACCAACCGCCAGTGTTCTCAGACTCAGAGCCACAAGTTTCTGTGCCCTCCGCCCACGCCCTGGTACGCCGATGCCGTCGTATTTGGCTCGCGGCCCGACAAGTGCTCGCTCGCCAAGGAGATCGGGTCAAGAAAGCAGCCGACCGGAAGCGCCGACCAGCACCTGATTACCGGCCGGGACAGAGTATGGCTATCCGCCAAAGACCTGCACCTCAAGGTTCCCTGCAAGAAATTAGCGCCCAGATTTGTGGGTCCCTTCCCCATCACCAAGGTCATCGGTCCAGCAGCAGTACGCCTACGCCTACCCACGTCGCTCCGCACCCACCCTACTTTCCATGTCAGCCAAGTCAAGCCTGCCAAAGAAAACCCCATGGTCCCAGCCACCAAACCCCCCCGCCGTTGGAAGCTGCAGACGGAGGACTTCTGTACCGGGTCAAGAAACTTTTAGCGGTACGCAAAAGAGGTCGAGGTAGACAGTTCTTGGTGGATTGGGAGGGGTACGGTCCAGAAGAGAGACAGTGGATTCCCCAACGGAACATTGATGACCCCTCCCTCATCCGGGACTTCTATAGACTCCACCCTGAGGTCCCTGGGCCGTCAGGAGTCGGTCCTAAAAGGGGGGGGTTCTGTCACACCTGGGTGAAGTATTGTCTGGGTTTTGTCTGGTTTCATGTTGTCTTGTCATTTCCTGTTTTATTTTGAAAGGTTAACTCTCCCTCTCGTTTCAGGTCACTTGCCCTTCCTCCAGTTTCACTGGTCTGTCTCTCCTGATTGCCTGATTGTGTCCACCTGTGTCATCCACCCTCATGTGTATAAATGGCTCGTCTTCCTTCTGTCCTGTGCCAGAGTGTTATCGTATGTTTTGTGCGAACCTCCAGCGGTCCATGTTCACAGTCATTGCCACGTTCTTTGTACCCTTTTTGTCAGGTAAGATTAGTTGTTTAGAATTGCCTCCCTTGGAGCGCCTTTTGTTGTTTTTGCATATTGTTCTCTTTGCAACCTTTTTCCCTCCGCAGCTGGAGCGTTTTGAGTTCATTGAGATTTTGTTAGTTTAGAGATTAGGTAAGCTCGGCTTTTGGTAGCCTGTTAAGTTTCTTCCCTTTTTGACCCTTTCCCTTGTCCAAATAAATATATTGTCTTAAAATCCTGCATCTGTGTTCAGAGTCCTGTTCTGGTCGTGACAGATCTTAGTAGCTCAGGCCTTGAGTATATAAAAATTAGTCTTTGTCAACCATCAACATTTTTTTTTTGCAATGGTGTAATAACCATATAGAATAACTTCAAACTCATTCAATAGGGTGCATACCTCGCTCAAGATAAAATATGAACTAAATTGTAGAACAATTTATTATTTTTTTTGTCCATCAGTTTTTTTTGGTTAGCAGTTATTTTCTGAATGATAGAAGTCACACGAACAATTATTATTTTGGACAGTTATGAGGACATGGACAGCTTTGTGAGGAGATTGTTTTATATCAACAAAAACAAAAACAAAAATAAAAAAAAGATGAAAGTCCAAAAAGGGCCTGGGCAGGAGTGAAAGTGGTCGAGGTAAAATACCTTGCTATGATAAGTTTGACTCCATTTTAGAAGCAGAGCTAGTGTGCCAGCTCACAAAGGCTCAAAATATACAGTTGTTCCAATGCTGGCCAATTCCTCCATAACACCAAAGGCTACTGGCAAAGCAGAAAACCCTGGCACAAGTCAGACCTGCCTGGACTCCCGTAGGTTTCGTTTGTTTGGTTGCATGATTTTTTACTGCAAGTTTGGGGAATAACTGCGAATGATTTCTCAAAGCGCTAGTTAGTGTGTTTGGAAAATTACTTCCATCCGTCCATCCATTTTCTAACGCTTGTCCCCCTTGGAGCCTATCCTTTTGAAAAGTAATTAATTATAGTTACTATTTAATTAGCCAAAAAGTAATTGAATTATTTACGGGATTACTATTTAATACATGTTATTAATTGTGTGAATGCTCCAAAGCATTCACACATATGGTTTTCTACACCAAAATGAATATATTTTTCAACTACTTATTCTTCTTCTTCTCCAGATTTTGGCACGCTCTACCTTCCACATTTTTCACCCGATTCAAACCGTTCCAACTTCAAACTGTTCAGCCTATTTAGGAATTGTGGGCTTTCCCTTGACAAATTCCAAATATTCCCAGATTTCCCAGAATTCTTCCACCATTTCCACATTTTTCTTCCACCTTCAACACATTCCACCATTCTGGAAATTCAAACTATAATTGTTCCAAGTTCCAAAGAATTCCTACTTTTCCAAAGCCCTATTTTCTCCTTTTTTTCTGGCGACTACTCCTTTCACATTTTTCAACACATTTCAATCGTTCTTCCGTCAAAAAATTCCTCTTGATCAGGACAAAAAGTTGTTTTTTGAACTGGAAAAATTCCCGGTTTTCCCGAAATTCCAGTAATTCCAACATTTCAAGACCAATTAAAAAAATTCCAACACCAACCATTTCAACTCATTCAGACCATTCAAGCTTTTAACCATTTTCAAAAAAAATTCTGCTTTTCCCGAAATTCCCAATTTTTACTGAAATTCCCATTGAAGTCAATGGGACATTCTTCAGAGTTCAACAATTCCCACATTTTTCATTGGATTCAAACCGTTCCAACTTCAAAATATTCAGCCTGTTCTGGAATTGTGTGCTCTACTTTAACAATTCAAAAAAAATCCCGGATTTCCCATAATTTTTTTTTTTTTTTTGCATTTTCCCCATTCAAAATGAGTTAGCCATTTTTCAAACTTCCACCATTTCCACATTTTTCAACCTATTCAAGCCATTCCTCCACCTTCAACTCATTCCACCATTCTGGAAATTCAAACTATAATTTTTCCAAGTTCAAAAAAATTCCAGGATTTCCCAGAATTCCTGCTTTTCCAAAGCCCTATTTTCACCCTATTTTCTGGCGACTACTCCTTTCACATTTTTCAATGCATTTCAACCGTTCTACCGTCAAAACATTCCTCTTAATCAGGATAAAAAGTTGTTTTTTGAACTGGAAAAACTCCCAGTTTTCCCGAAATTCCAGGAATTCAGTAATTCCAACATTTATTGACCAATTTAAAAAATTCCAACACCAACCATTTCAACTCATTCAGACCATTTAAGCTTTTAACCATTTTCCTAAAAAATTCCGCTTTTCCCGATATTCCCAATTTTTTCTGAAATTCCCATTGAAATCAATGGGGCATTCTTCAAAGTTCAACAATTCCCACATTTTTCATCGGATTCAAACCATTCTAACTTCAAAATATTCAGCCTGTTCAGGAATTGTGTGCTCTACTTCAACAATTCAAAAAAATTCCCGGATTTCCCATAATTCTTTTTTTTTTTTTTGCATTTTCCCCATTCAAAATGAATTGGCCATTTTTCAAACTTCCATAATTCCCACATTCTTCAACCTATTCAATGCATTCACCTTCAACACATTCAAGTCATCCTGGACGTTCAAATACTGTATCTATTTTTTCCACAATTAACACATTTCAAGAATTCCCTTTCTTTGGTAACCTATTTCCGCCCTTAGGTTCGACTACTCCTTAGGGGTAAAAATTCGATTCAGAATCAATTCTTGATTCAAAACGATTCTCGATTCAAAATTAATATGTTTTAATCACATTGGGTAACATTTCTATGATTAACTACATTCCTCTATAAAATAGATGAACAGCTGTTAACATGTTTTATATTACTTTAAAAAACGATACATATGCAAATATATACAGTAGACGAGGTTTCTGTGGTTTATCCGTTATACAGTGTTCAATACCGGGGTAGAGCGGAATATACGTTAGGTCAGGCTATTTCTGTTGGCTTGTAGGGATAAAATAGCCTCTGTGTTTTTTCCTGACCTAACGTATATGTAAATATTTAAATATATATATATATATATTTTATTTTCATTTTTTAATTTTTTTTATTGCAATCCATTCGAAATTAGATTTTTTTTTGACAGCCCTACTAATGATACTTTAAGTTGCAAGCCAAGGATGTTAAAATAATAAATAGCTGATTGTATCCATAAAAGTATGGAGAAGCAACTAAAACAAGATATTGCAAAAGTCAAAGTTCAAGGTAACTTTGGTAGATTTGTTTTGCTGTGTAAAATGAAAAATGGCATCCGCATATCCATTAAAGTAAACAAAAGTATTAACACAAAAAAAATCACAAACATGATGATGTCTTCAACAGGGGGCCTGGGACCAGGACCAGGAAAAGAAGATAGAAAATGTCACATGAACAAGAAAAAGAGTCAGAGTAAAAGGTAATAAAAGGCAGTAAGATAAAACTACCATGGATTAAAAAAAAAAGATAAAAATAAATAATGATGTGCAATATAGCTATAATTTGTTTTAAAGAACAGCTGTGACTGGATCAAATTTGTTCCTATACCGAGCTGTTCTGCATCTTAGGACCAGACGGGAGGAGTTGGAACTCACCATAAAGAAGATGAGAGATTTCTGCTATAATTGAGTTGGCAATCCACTGTACCTGCCTGGTGTACAGGGACTCAAACTCAACTGGGGCTCACCAATAAGTCCACTTGACCACATGATTATCTGACTTAATCTGTTTCTGTCCTTCAGAGGAAGACCTCCAAACCATGACACCAGACAGAAAGAAAAAAACAATTCAATAA
Source organism: Entelurus aequoreus (assembly GCF_033978785.1). Classification (NCBI taxonomy): domain Eukaryota; kingdom Metazoa; phylum Chordata; class Actinopteri; order Syngnathiformes; family Syngnathidae; genus Entelurus; species Entelurus aequoreus. Next base: position 49,349,281 of record NC_084743.1, on the reverse strand, counting down.
AAGTATAATTAAAAAAAATTGTCATGCTATTATCAACATTAAAGAATTACATTTTCCTTATAAGACGCTGGTGACCCTTCTCCCCACTCTCCAAGGTAAATGCTGTACATTATTATTACATTACTTCATAAAACTTGTTGTTTGTAGTACATTCTAGTGCAGTTGTCGGCAACCCGCGGCCTGAGAGCCACATGCGGCTCTTTAGTGCCGTCTTAGTGGCTCCCTCCAGCTTTTTCAAAAATGTGTGAAAATGGAAAAAAATGAGGGAAAATAATTTTGTTTTGTTTTGATATGGTTTCTGTGGGACCAACATGACACAAACCTTCCTAATTTTTAGAAATCACACTGTTTATGTTAGACATGCTTCACTGATGAGAGTGTTTGTCCAGCACCGTTTTGTCCTACAAATTTCAGCGGTCCATGAACTCATCGTAGTTTGTTTACATGTACAACTTTCTCCGACGCTGCCACAGAAAGACGTGTTTTATGCCACTCCTTCTTTGTCTCATTTTGTCCACCAACATTTTATGATGTGCGTAAATGCACAAAAGTGAGCTTTGTTGATGTTATTGACTTGTTGGAGTGCTAATAAGGCATATTTGGTCACTGCATGACTGCAAGCTAATCAATGCTAACATGCTATTTAGGCTAGCTGTATGTCCATATTGCATCATTATGCCTCATTTGGAGGCATATTTGAGCTCATTTAATTTCCTTTGCCTGTGTCCTCCACTTCTCTGTGTATTTAATGTATATTTGCATGTCTCATGACACCTATACATACACCATATCTGTATGTAATATTGACTGCATTTCTGACAGTTGTTTGTGTGCCGTTATACACCACAGCAAACGTTACGCAGCTTGCAAAGATTGTAATACATACATTAGAAGAAGACATCCTGCCGTTTCCTTTAACTTAGACACACACATCTATACCTTTGGCCATTATAAGCCAGTAATTTCCATGAGTTATCTCAACCCCTAAGAACCCTCCTGTGGAGGGGGGCGTGGCCTGTGGACCTGCAGCGAAGCGGGGTGTGCCAGGACCGGCTTCGAGATCAGCGACAGGTGCGTAGATGGTCCACCTGGGCCTGCTTATCTAATCACCTGTCGCTCTGTTAAAAGGCAGCAGCCGGGGAGGAGAGAGGTGTTGGAGTTGGAGCAAGAGCGAGAGCGAGCCGGAGACAGACACAAAACAATTGCTGAAAAGCAAGAGACTTTATTGGAAAATAAAACTGTTTGTGAACCTGAACCGGGCTGTCATGTCAGTGCCTGGTGGTCTGAGGAACCCCCTGGAGGACAACCTCCACACCTCCATTTTACAAATTGTTTCTAATTTTGTAAAAATGTGTAGAATATATATAAATAATAAAATAAATAATATATATATTTTATATAAATAATAAAATAAATAATATATATAATATATATATATATATATATATATATATATATATATATATATATATATATATATATATATATATATATATATATATATATATATATATATATATATATATATATATATATATATATATTTCAGCCTGCGACAAATAGTCATTTTGATAGTAGGCGAATACAGCTAATATATACTCTTACATCATGTGTTGCCTTTAGTGTAACAGTTATATAAGGCTCTTAATTTTTTGCGGCTCCACACAGATTGTTTGTGTATTTTGGTCCAATATGGCTCTTTCAACATTGTGGGTTGCCGACCCCTATTCTAGTGTATTTTTTTTTAAGTGTTTTGTTTATTTTAAAAGGCCTTTTACATTGTGAAATTGTGCTGTTTTGGGGGTGGAGGGCAAGTTCCGATTAAATTGATTCCAACTCATATCAATAGGAGACGTTGACTTAAGATACAAGTGTTTTGTAAGTTGAGGTACTACTTTACATAATAAGAACGTTTGTAATGTTCACCCTTGTTAAGCACATATTGCATGTTTTTATGAATGAGACCAGAGTTGTTTTGGTAACCTTTGAAAATATGTCAAATGAAACTAAACGTGCTGTTTTTACACAAACCCTGTCGTTGAGAATAGAGTTTGGTTTAGGTTGAACAACATTAAGTGCCCAAAGGATGAGATCAATTGACTACCTGAATATACTGAATGAATCAATGGGTATTTATTGGTCCCTGAAAACACGGGCATTGTCCAAGATGACTCTGGATTGATGATTCATCGGTCTCAATTTGTGAAAGAATGGTTCAGGAAGCATGAAATGCATTGGCCTATACCAATCCTTCTCAAATAGTGGGGCGGGCTACCCTGGGGGAGCGTGGTGAAATGCCAAAGACCATAAAGCCGGAGCATTATAATCAGGGGCGTCACTAGCTTTTAAGGACAGGGGGGGCTTAGCCCCCAGGAGATGCAGGATGCGAGCGAACGTAGCGCACAAGCACAAAACTTCACAAACGGCTAACAAAGACTTAGAAATTATTCTTTGTTATTATTATTATTTCAGTCGGTTTAGTTTCAATCTGTGTTCAGTGCAACAACAAACATGGGTTTGCACAGTGACATTTTGTTTACAGCATCAACAAGAAACAATTACTTGCATGATCCTTCAAGATACACTGAAACACAATGAAAGTCATGGCATTAGCCTCTATGTTATTCATTCACAACATAGAGGCCAATGCCACAACTTTCGCTCACAATACAATAATTGTTTGTTCCCAAATATTTTGAAGTTGCACAGATTACATTTTGGGCACATATGTGACTAAAATGGTTGTAAATTCAAGCCCTGGAAATATTACTTAATTACTTGAATTAAAGTAATACCTGGATCGGGATAATTTGGCTTGTATATAATCCCGGGGACGGTTAAAAAAATGCACGGGACGAAATTAAATGCTCCCCGGGATGATGGCTTTTAACCTTTTTTTTTCTTTTTCTTTTTATGTATTTATTCATTTTACATTTTATATTACCGGTAAATGTCTTGGTTTTTCCACCCTCTGAAAATCCTATGAAATGTTATAATATAATAATACAACAGCTATTAATGTAACAATACAATAAAACAAATATATTTAATGATGTTGTTTTCATTATTTGAACAATAGGCTAATGTATATTACTTTATATAGATTCTACAAGAAACACAAAACTTAAAAACTAAATTATTTACAATTGCAGACACAAGGTTCTTGTTCTGCAGTGCTGTGTGCTAATGTGCCTCGTACACCTGCAGGACCGCAAGCAAGGTCGCAGAGAAAATGCGGACTGGATTTTGAGTGATGTGGGCATTTTCTATATGAACAAGTGGAATGGATTGGATACCGACGCACTAAAGGGGCTCTCTACCTTACACTATGAAGTGAGGGGAAACTGAGTGAATAATGACAGGTTATATGATTATTTATTTAAACTCATATTCGGGCCACTTTATAATGAATATGTCGGCATGTATTTGTAAAAAAAAAAAAAAAAAAAAGGTTTTATTTTTTTTAATTTTTTTAACACCAAATTATTTAGGGGGGATTAAGAACATTTTAGGGGGGCTTGAGCCCCCCTAAAATAGGCCTAACAACGGCAATGATTATAATGCTTCAAACTTTGCTTCGAAAACAAAATGTGCTCATTGTAGTCAGTAATGCTGACTTCTTCATTTTTGTATGTATATATATATATATATATATATATATATATATATATATATATATATATATATATATATATATATATATATATATATATATATATATATAAATAATTAAATGATAAACGGGTTATACTTGTATAGCGCTTTTCTACCTTCAAGGTACTCAAAGCGCTTTGACAGTATTTCCACATTCACCCATTCACACACACTTTCACACACTGATGGCAGGAGCTGCCATGCAAGGCGCTAACCAGCAACCATCAGGAGCAAGGGTGAAGTGTCTTGCCCAAGGACACAACGGACGTGACTAGGATGGTAGAGGGTGGGGATTGAACCCCAGTAACCAGCAACCCTCCGATTGCTGGCACGGCCACTCTACCAACTTCGCCACGCCGCCCCATATATATATAAATTGTATTTATTTTTGTATTTATTATTTCTTATTAATTTTATTTTTTTTGTCATTTTTGTTTTGTAAGTTAAAATGTTTTATATATTGTGCTGCTGAGTTAATGTGGCTGACTGATTTAAATGTATATTTAATTTGATTTATATAACTTTTTTTTTTAGTATCAAGTGGTTCAAGTCGGTCAAAAAATGTTAATAGTTTAAATGAGGATTACATTTTTGGTGGAATTTATCCATCCATTCATCCATTTTCTACCGCGTGTCTCTCTCGGAGTCGCGAGGGTTGCTGGAGCCTATCCCAGCAGCATTCGGGCGGAAGGCGGGGTACACCTAGGACAAGTCGCCCCCTCATCGCAGGGCCAACACAGATAGACAGACAACATTCACACTCACATTCACACACTAGGGCAAATTTAGTGTTGCCAATCAGCCTATCCCCAGGTGCATGTCTTTGGAGGTGGGAGGAAGCCGGAGTACCCGGAGGGAACCCACGCAGTCATAGGGAAAGCATGCAAAAACTCCACACAGAAAGACCCTGAGTCTGGGGATCGAACCCAGGACCTTTTGATTGTGAGGCACACACACTAACCCCTGTTTCACCGCTGTGGAATTTATTTATTTTATTTTATTATTATTTTCAAAATGTAATCAGTCCAACAAAATAATACATAATAATACAATTTATATAGGAATGCATTTTATGTTACAGACTAAAAAAAATAATTGGTATTTAAGTTATTCTTTGTGGTACGGTGGTTTATGTTTCTTTCTTTTTTAGTTTTCCTTAATGTTAATAAGGATACAAGGTACTGGGGTTGTACGGTATACCGGTATTAGTATAGTACTGCGATACAAATGAATCATATTTGGTACTATACCGCCTCTGAAAAGTTCCGGTATCTAGTCAATACTACTATGATTACGTCGATTTTTTTTGGCATCGCAACATTTTCTTTCGTTTTTTTTAAATGTATATTATGTTTATAAACTCAGGAAATATGTCCCTGGACAGATGAGGACTTTGAATATGACCAATGTATGATCTTGTAACTACTTGGTATCGGATTGATACCCTAATTTGTGGTATCATCCAAAACTAATGTAAAGCATCAAACAACAGAAGAATAAGTGGTTATTACATTTGAACAGAAGTGTAGATAGAACATGTTAAAAGAGAAAGTAATCAGATTTTAACAGTAAATGAACAAGTAGATTAATAATCAATTTTTACAGCTTGTCCCTCATAATTCTGACAAAATAATAGAATGGAAAATTACACAATATGTTACTGCATATGTCAGCAGACTAAATTAGGAGCCTTTGTTTGCTTACTTACTAATAAAAGACAAGTTGTCTTGTATGTTCACTATTTTATTTAAGGACAAACTTGCAATAAGAAACATATGTTTAATGTACCATAAGATTTTTTGTTAAAATAAAGCCAATAATGCCATTTTTTGTGGTCCCCTTTATTTAGAAAAGTACCGAAAAGTTATCGAAATAATTTTGGTACCGGTACCAAAATGTTGGTATCGGGACAACACTACAAGGTACAGAGGTGTACTTATAACAATTGTATTGACAAATTATACTAGATAGTGGGGATGGGGGGGCGCAAAATCGTTCTTCTTTCTAGCGGGATCATAACAGAAAATAATTGAGCAGCACTGGCCTATGTACACAGTCCAAACATGAACCCTTTTGAGAATCTTCGGGATGTGCAGGAGAAGTCTTTTCGCGGTGGCCTGACCGATACAAGATTTTGTTGAAAAATACATGCAACTCTGGACACAAATACATGTGACACAACTCTAAACAAATCTCCCTCTTCTTAGGCCGGGCAGCGTGTTTATACCAAGTGAACGTAATGAGCTGTGAAAGTTGGGACATGCCATCAGTCCCTTACACTCCAAGGAGTAAGGAAAGAAGTGGTTGAGTGATTACAGCCGGAAAAGCGGCTTCATCGTTCCTTATGGGAAAAATAATATTGTCAAGCAGTTTTGGGAAGAAAATGTGCACCTTGTACGTTCAATCAGGCCCAGACAGCCGTGCTGTAAACAAACTGGCAGTCATCCAGAATGACATTGTAAAGCAGTGCGAGCACAACATAAGCATAAAACGTCTCAGTCAGAGGCCTGAAACACGGCCTCGTGCGCGTTCAGTCGTGTAATAACTGGCCGGCCTCAGAGAGTCTCCTCGCTCCCTGACAACATGGTCACCTTGCCTGCCGACACACCTGGTTGTCATTGACTCTGATTACGACGTTAATGTCTCGCACCTGTGCCTCTCGGCCTCATCGGGCCAGTCGGGCGATCTGGATCAAAAGTTGTAAAAGTCATCCTATGGAAGGGACACGGGCTGTAAAAGTCCATCAAACTTGAAAGCCGGCCAGGGATTGATGCAGTCCCTCTCAGGGAGAGTTCTAGTGAAAGTCTAGAGCAGGGGTCACCAACCTTTTTGAAACCAAGAGCTACTTCTTGGGTACTGATTAATGCGAAGGGCTACCAGTTTGATACACACTTAAATAAATTGCCAGAAATATCCAATTTGCTCAATTTACCTTTAACTCTATGTTATTATTAATAATTAATGATATTCACACTTAATTGAACGGTTTAAAAGAGGAGAAAACACGAAAAAAATGACAATTAAATTTTGAAAAATAGTTCATCTTCAATTTCGACTCTTTAAAATTCTAAATTCAAACGAACAAAAGAAGAGAAAAACTTTTAAAAAAAATTTATGGAACATCATTAGTAATTTTTCCTGATTAAGATTAATTTTAGAATTTTGATGACATGTTTTAAATAGGTTAAAATCCAATCTACACTTTGTTAGAATATATAACAAATTGGACCAAGCTATATTTCTAACAAAGACAAATCATTATTTCTTCTAAATTTTCCAGAACAAAATTTTTTAAACAAATTCAAAAGACTTTGAAATAAGATTTTAATTTGATTCTACAGATTTTGTAGATTTGCCAGAATATTTTTTTTAAATTTTAATCGTAATAAGTTTGAAGAAATATTTCACAAATATTCTTTGTCGAAAAACAGAAGCTAAAATAAAGAATTAAATTAAAATGTATTTATTATTCTTTACACACAAAATTTTTTTTTACTTTAACATTGACTTAAATTGTCAGGAAAGAAGAGGAAGGAATTTAAAAGGTAAAAAGGTATATGTGTTTAAAAATCCTAAAATAATTTTTAAGGTTGTATTTTTTCTCTAAAATTGTCTTTCTGAAAGTTATAAGAAGCAAAGTAAAAAAATTAATTTATTTAAACAAGTGAAGACCAAGTCTTTAAAATATTTTCTTGGATTTTTTAATTCTATTTGAGTTTTGTCTCTCTTAGAATTAAAAATGTCGGGCAAAGCGAGACCAGCTTGCTAGTATATAAATGCAATTTAAAAAATAGAGGCAGCTCACTGGTAAGTGCTGCTATTTGAGCTATTTTTAGAACAGGCCAGCGGGCTACTCATCTGGTCCTTACGGGCTACCTGGTGCCCGCGGGCACCGCGTTGGTGACCCCTGGTCTAGAGTATAATCCTGGAGTGGAACAAATACAGGAGTAGGGTTGGGTACTAAATTTGGTACTTTTTGTAGGTGCCGACCGAAGTCAGTCTGTACTTCAGGGTAGCGATTCATGTGAAATCAAACAGTGCCGTATTTCGATATCTTTGTCGCACGTGACGTCATGTCCGGCTCAAACACTTGGCCGGGAAACAATCAGTCAAACACTCAGAGTGGACTCAGCCGGACTTCCTGTAGGTAATATAACATTTTTACATACCAACAAAGCAAGAAAAAAGGCACTAAAAAGTACATTGCGGCTACACTTTTCAAAATACACTTAGCTCGATGCTAACTTATATTGGATTTGCCATCGATAACTTATTAACTAACTTTTTTAAATAGATTCAATCTTGCACGTGGAAAGTTTAAGTGTGGGCTTTAGTTGATATAACACTCCCGTCAGGGGGTGCATTCTACGGCGGGAGTGCATTAATCCAGCACAACAGCGGAGCATGGACTTCATTTATAAGTAAAAGTAAGACCATAATAACGTTTTTTTTATTAAATGTGCTTTTTTGTGTGCTACAGTCTGTATGTGTAAAGTTAAAGTTAAGTTAAAGTACCAATGATGGTCACACACACACTAGGTGTAATGAAATTTGTCCTCTGCCTTTGACCCATCCCCTTGTTCACCCCCTGGGAGGTGAGGGGAGCAGTGGGCAACAGCGGTGCCGCACCCAGGAATAATGTTTGGTGATTTAATCCCCAATTCCAACCCTTGATGCTGAGTGCCAAGCAGGGAAGAATGCTGGTATGAGCTTTTAAACATAACCCGTTAACTGCTGCCAATCAAATGGTGAATAAGATACTCTTTAGGGTTCATATGTTTGTAAATCTGACTGTGATGAAGTCAGTGCCTCACCAGCCATGAACCTCACCGCACGTTACTGGTAGGTCGTGAGTTCAAACCCCAGCCGAGTCACACCAAAGATTATAAAAATGGGACGCATTACCTCCCTGTTTGGCACTCAGCATCAAGAGTTGGAATTGGGGGTTAAATCACCAAAATGATTACCGAGCGCAGCTACAGCTGCTGCTCACTGCTCCCCTCACCTCCCAGGGGGTGCAAGAAGGGGATGGGTCAAATGCAGAGGGTAATTTCACCACACCTAGTGTGTGTGTGACTATCAGTGATACTTTAACTTTAACTTACAGCTTAAACACTTTGTAGTACTCAACAAAAGAAAAGACTGACACATTGAATTTAATAGCAAAGACTACTCGCATGCTTCGGGAACACACTATGGTCAATACATTACTGCCATCTAACATCTTGGAATTGTAACTGCATGTAAAGTCTGCTATATCATACAGTACAGTACTTACAATTAGGGCTGCAACGATTAGTCGACATAACATTGATTATAAATGTTATTCTACAATGATTTGTTTATCAACTAGTCACTTAATACATGTTTAATTGATAGACCACCAGAATTGTTCATTTTTACACTTTTTTTTTGTTTTGGTAGATAATTTAGCTAAATAACTAACATTACTGGATAAATGTTTACAAAAAATAACATCTTGCGCTGTAAGTGTGTTGATTTATTTTTCACAGTGGTTATATGCGTTGTGCAATAAAGTAAACCGTTCGTGTTTCATTAGTTTATTATTTTTAAAATTGAATTTACCATAAACTCAAACCCAAACGTGTACAGCAGATCATTAACAATATTCTAGTCGACTAACAAAATAAAATGTTACTTTCAGTCTTTGCCTTTAAATCTTAACATGCAAATGAACACACAAGGGTAAAAGAAAACCACATAATAAAGGGAAATTCTACTTTTTTTGGAATTTTGCCTATTATTCACAATCATTATGAAAGACATGACGATGAATCAATTGTTTTTAAATGCATTCTACCTCGTAAAAAAATGTCCGCTTACAACAAAATTAATGGGAGGTCCTCTATTCTGCTCATAAAACCCAATAAAAAAACATCCAAAAAGAGCCAACGATATTCCATTTACATGTTGTGACTTGAATATTTTGTTATTATAAGCGCTAACGCAGATGGACTATGTATAGCGGTGCCGTGGTTACGAGCTTGTATGCCAATGTTGACATCATCTACTGATGAGCTGCTTCCTCACTTCCTTGCTCGTGAAAGTTGATTCTAAATCCTAAATCATGCCTCTCACCTGGATAGAAGAAGGATGAGGACATATCCTGACAAGTTGGTACACTTTGACATCCAATTTAGACCCAGTAATGGCGAGAACGACACGAAAAGACGCTTGGTCCCACCCCCCTTCCCCTTTTTTCTTCGCAAGGATTATGAGTCATTCTTCATCTAAATGGGAATATATGAACATCCTAGCAGAGCAGATATTGTACAGTAAGTGATGTTTTATTATAATTTTTTTGTTGGCTCTCATAAAGTCTGCAGTGACTAATCAGTGATGTAGTTGAAAGAAAAAAAGCAAACGTTTTGATGCGTTTTTTATATTAATGTGCCGCGTATGCTTAAAATGAGCAAAATACGTAAACGTTATTATAAATGTGCCCATTACTACTATCATGTATATAAAACCTTAATGGAGGTGTGTGGATGTGTTTTAAGGGCTTAATAGGCAGAATAAAGCGACTCCCATAGGCTCAATTGTAAGCAGAATTTGATCGCAAAAAAAGATAAATGTGTATTCTTGTCTTACATAATTATTGTGAATGATAGGCAAAAAAATGTGCAACTCCCCTATAAAGGAGTATTTTTTTCTTGCGTATTGGTAACTGTTTTTGTGCATTTTGGATCTGCATAATTTAGGAAAAATTTAAATAAACCGTGGAGGGATTGCAAAAATATTCATAAAACAATCTTGCCTTCCTGCATACTTCCTCTAAACCAGTGGTTCTCAACCTTTTTTCAATGATGTACCCCCTGCGAACATATTTTTAATTCAAGTACCCCCTAATCAGAGCAAAGCATTTTTGGTTGAAAAAAAAAGATAAAGAAGTAAAATACAGCACTATGTCATCAGTTTCTGATTTATTAAATTGTATAACAGTGCAAAATATTGCTAATTTGGTGTGGTCTTTCTTGAACTATTTGGGAAAAAAGATATAAAAATAACAAAAAATTTGTTGAAAAATAAACAGGTTATTCAATTATAAATAAAGATTTCTACACATAGAAGTAATCATCAACTTAAAGTGTCCTCTTTGGGGATTGTAATAGAGATCCATCTGGATTCATAAACTTCATTCTAAACATTTATTTTGTTGAAGTATTATTCAATAAATATATTTATGAAGGATTTTTGAATTGTTAGTATTTTTAGAATATTTTTAAAATATCTCTTGTACCCCTTGGCATACCTTCAAGTACCCCCAGGGGTACGCGTACCACCATTTGAGAACCACTGCCCTAGTGGATCCAACATAACAGTGAAATGTGTATTCTTGTCTTACATAAGGATTGTGAATGATAGGCAAAAAAATGTGCAGCTCCCCTATAAAGGAGTATTTTTTTCTTGCGTATTGTAACTGTTTTTGTGCATTTTGGATCTGCATAATTTAGGAACAATTTAAATAAACCGTGGAGGAATTGCAAAGATATTCATAAAACAATCTTGCCTTCCTTCATACTTCCTCTAAACGAGCCTTTTGGAATTTGCTCTTGGTGACGTCAGCGGATGGTACATGGTATAAATTTACCCAAAGTCCGCCATTGTCAACAACCTACTTATTTTTGTTGATACTACTATGATTACGTTGATATTTTTTGGCATCACAACATCTTCTTTCGTTTAAAAAAAATGTATATTATGTTTATAAACTCAGGAAATATGTCCCTGGAATATGACCAATGTATGATCCTGTAACGACTTGGTATCCGATTGATACCCAAATTGCTGGTATCATCCAAAACTAATGTAAAACATCAAACAACAGAAGAATATGTGATTATTACATTTTAACAGAAGTGTAGATAGAACATGTTAAAAGAGAAAGTAAGCAGATATTAACAGTAAATGAACTTAATTAAAAATTAATTTTCTACCACTTGTCCTTAATAATGTTGACAAAATAATAGAATGGAAAATGACACAATATGTTACTGCATATGTCAGCAGACTAAATTAGGAGCCTTTGTTTGCTTACTTACTAATAAAAGACGTGTTGTCTAGTATGTTAACAATTTTATTTAAGGACAAACTTGCAATAAGAAACATATGTTTAATGTACCGTAAGACTTTTTGTTCAAATAAAGCCAATAATGCAATTTTTATATTGGTATCGGGACAAGCCTAATACACAGGAATTCCTCATTTTCATACTTTTTAGCCAGACTCACCCATGCCGGAGAACCCTCCAGTCTACATGACAGTGCATACTTCTGATTCTTTTACGTCTCCTCCTCTTACTCCGATTCCACCTCCCACGTTAGCAATCCTTCCTCTCGTGGCAGGTTCAGGGTAAGGGCAGATGAGACATGAGAGGATAGGGAGATGGAGAAAGAAGGTGTAGCAGCAGGGGCAGCTGTCTGCAAACGAGCAGCCTGGATTCCCTTATGCAGACCACCAACGTTACTGCACCGATGCCTGCAAGGGAGTTAAAACTCTTGTTGGGTATACGGATAAAATCTGCATCAAGAGTTCAATGGAAGAAAACAGCAGAAGGAAAGCATTGAAACTAACAGTGAACAGACAAACAGAGAGCAGAGACGCGAGTTTTTCGCTTCTGGTGAAAGTTGGAGGTTGAAGTAATAACATTTGGACGTCTCGAGATGACTTTAATTTGACTTACACAGCATGTCTGAATGGCCTCCAAAAGTGAACTTGTGATTTAAGACAGGGGTTTTCAAAGTGTGAGCGGGTGCCAGAAGACTTCGGGGGGAGGAGCGGCAGCTTGAGAAAAACGCAGAAAACTGCTTTTTTAAACCGTGTGCTATAACGGGAACCTATGATGATTTTAATCTACATTTAAAACACTTCCTTGTGGTCTAGATCAGAGGTCTCCAATTTTTTTTTCTTTCTGAGAACTACTTTGGCAAAATGAAAATGGCTGAGAGGTACTCATTTTAGTTACGTTTATTTTCATAGCGTATTTCAACCTAAAGGGAGTGCATTGACACACTGTTGGTATCCACAACTCCCATTTGTTTTTATATTAAAAGTCATGTATTCTCCTTTTCATTTCTTTCTAGTTTATTTTTTTTAAATCACTATAAGCTCTACTTTAACAAAAATAAAGTATTTGGTATTTTATTCATATGACTGGCAACATTTAAATGGTACTTTATTTAGGAATTGCAGATAGCTTTGTGCTATTTTGTGGTTATTTATCATTATATTGAGGTGAAATGTCTGAATTGAGCAGTTATACAAACACTGAGAGTTTAAACAGTTTTTCTTTGACATTTTGGAGAGCTACTCAAAATAACCAGTAGCCAGTAGCTCACACGCTACTGGTTGAAGACCCTGGGTCTGGATCAGAGATTCTCAAACTGTGGTATCACCAGTGTTGGGTTAGTTACTAAAAAACAGTAACTAGTTACAGTTACTAGTTACTTTATTTCAAAAGTAACTCAGTTACTAACTCAGTTACTTACACCAAAAAGTAATGCGTTACTGTGAAAAGTAACTATTTAGTTACTTTTCTGCTTCTTTTTTTTTTAAACTCCCATTAATGCCCTTTTCAGAATCAGAATCAGAATCAGAATAGTTTTATTGCCATTGTTTGAGAACGGGTTCACAAACTAGGAATTTTTCTTGGTGCAATCGTGCAACATAAAACACATATAACACATATTTGGTAATAAAAAGAGCTGTAACTGAGCTATCAGATCTTGTTATAGACTTAGAAGGAATTCAAGGAATTCAAGGAGCTACTGTTAGGAGTTATTGTTCATGTGCCTGATGGCCGAGGGGAAAAAACTGTTCAGGTGGCGGGAGGTGTGGGTCTGGATGGAGCGTAGTCTCCTGCCTGAGGGGAGAGGGGAGAATAGTTTGTGTCCAGGGTGAGAAGAGTCAGCTGTGATCCAACCCACACTCCTCCTGGTCCTGGAGGAGAACAAGTCATGGAGGGATGGGAGCTTGCAGCCAATCACCTTCTCAGCAGCACAAACGATGCGCTGCAGTCTATTCTTATCCTGGACTGTGGCGCCGGGGAACCACACTGTGATGGAGGAGGTCAGGATGGACTCTATGATGGCTGAGTAAAACTGCACCAGCATCTCGGTCGGCACCTTAAGTTTCCTCAGCTGCCGCAGGAAGTACATCCTCTGCTGGGCCTTCTTGATGAGGGAGCTGATGGTCGGCTCCCACTTGAGGTCTTGGGTGATGGTGGTGCCCAAGAAACGGAAGGAGTCCACAATGGGGACGGGGGTGGAAGAGTCAATCAGGGTGAGGGGGGATGGTGGGGCTGTGACTTTCCTGAAGTCCATGATCATCTCCACTGTTTTCTGGGCTTTCAGCTCCAGGTTGTTGAGGCTGCACCAGGACGCCAGCCGGTCCACCTCTCTCCTGTAGGCGGACTCATCGCCATCCGAGATGAGCCCGATGAGGGTGGTCTCATCCGCAAACTTGAGCAGTTTTACGGATTGGTGACTGGAGGTGCAGCAGTTTGTATACAGGGAGAAGAGCCAGGGGGAGAGTACACAGCCCTGAGGAGTACCAGTGTTTGTGGTTCGACTGTCCGAGACAATCTTCCCCAGCCGCACGTGCTGTCTTCGGTCTGTCAGGAAGTCATTGATCCAACTGCAGAGGAAGTCGGGCACGCTGAGCTGGTAGAGCTTGTCTCGTAAGAGTAGCCTTCATTTCAGTACTGTTATTGCACTGGAGAATAATACAATCTGTTGCATTTGCATCACTGAACTCTGCTAAGCAATGTGGTCTACATACAACACACCCTCTTTATGTTTGTGAACTTTATAGTCTATACAGTTAGAGTGATGTGAAAATCAAACACTCTAGAAGTCTAGAATGAAAGAGTATATAAGAGAATTGACAGAGTGTGTACCTTCAGTGCTGAATGATGAGCAGAGGCAGAGTTTGGAGTGTCTTCTTTAGCTCGCTTTCCATGTTTATGTCCTCACTGTGCACTGTGTCCAGGTACATGAAAATGTTTTCCGTGCCATTTGCTGTTTTGCTAATTAGCTGCCTGAAAGCGGGTGACTCCACTGTAGTAATAGCCTGCATGTCTTCTAGCACATACGCTGCAATGGCTCTATCAATGTTGTCCTGGCTAGCAGTTCCGTCCTTTAAAATCCTTAAGTGGAGGTAAAGTGGCTTCGGAGTCTGTGTCTCTCTTTACTAGCTTCGTCGAAGCATGTTGCTTTTGTAGCTGTTTCAGCAGATTTTAATTGCTGTTTTGGGCAGAAGATAGGATCTTTGATCCAAGACACAACTTACATTAAACTGAAATGTTATTTTCTTTGTGCTCGACAAAAGAAAAGTAGTGAGAATATCTCCATGTTAAGAAACCCGACTTCAGCTCCGCCATGATGTTTTGTTAGTAAACACAGACATGCCCCCTCCCCTCCCCTCCCCTCCTCCCTTCCCACACCCACACCCACACCCAGACACACACAGAGTGCGCCTCTTCTCTTGTCCCAGTTGTGACACAAGAAGATTCAGAAGGACGACACTGCAACTCTCCAATAAAACACACTCAGATCTTCTGTTTCTAGCCGATACTAGATAAAAAACAACTTAAAATAACGCAGTAACGCATCATGTAGTAACGGTAACTGGGTTACTGAATATAAAAAATAACGCGTTGGACTACTGGTTACCGCTGAAAATAACGGCGTTACAGTAACGCCTTTGTCCTAACACTGGGCATCACCAGTGGTATGCTATCTAGTAGTATGCCAAATAATCACTTGATTGAAGTACAGTGTTTTATTTTCCTATATTCAAACTGTGTGTGATGTTACATCGGCCAAAAATATCAAATATACTTGTTAATTATAACCTGCCTTGTTTTTAATGAATACTTAGGTGTGCAGTGTTGCTCATTATGGTGGTACTTGGAGAGCTAAGTGTTTTCTGAGGTTCTACTTGGTAAAAAACTTTCAGAACCACAGGTCTAAACAATATGTATTGGATATACGTTGGTGTAAATTTTGCGTATATTTTGCTCCACAGTCACTTTTATGAGCAATGTTCTGCGTATATGCAGTTTATTGATGGAGGCTTTCCTTTTAGATTGCAAATGAAACCTACTCCAAAAGCATCTGAATGTACCTTTTGAAAATGTACACTGTTTAGATATACATCACCACTATTTTTTCATCCAGTCACAGTCGAAAATAAACTTTATAAACATTAAATAGATTCACCTGGTCACAACATTAGGTACACCTACGCACTCTCAGATGCATTAAAACATCAGCTTTTAGTTGCAATGATGTTACTGCATGTTGCACATCAGTGTTTTTTTGCATATGCCAAAATAAAATGTAAAAAAAATAATGCTTTATCATACCTTCTCGTGTTTCTTCAAACCAAGTTATAATGTCGCTCTCTTTTACGACAGAGGTTAGAGGCTAATCCAATTTTGTACTACAGTATTCCATTTTAACAAAATAGTCCCGTGTAAAATGTTGACTAATAAACACACGATTACTTATTTAAAATACATGAGAGCAGTTGGGAGGGCATTAGACGAGAAGGAATAACACATCACACATAACATTCACATAGCCTGAAACAGGCAGAGCTCCTCCCCCTCTGGACAATAGCCTATACTTAATGTCCAAAAAAATGTGTCCACCTCACTTTGATGTCACACTGTATCCACTGTTAAAAAAGACCATAAAACACAGTGTTTCATTCAAAACCATGTGCAAACTGATACCCAAACTCATGAACTTTAAAATGAGTATCCAAATTTGTAACAATATTTATGAGTCAGAAATGACAAATACAAACACTAATTATTTTTGAAATGATGATTTTTCATTATTGTAGTGACTGGTATAGGCAAAAAATGCCACAAAAAATGCTACAGAAAATGATTTTTTTCCAGGATGTCTGAGAAGAGGCTCATTGTCCCTCACAATGAAAAACCTGATTTAGGAGATAAGACAAGACTGTCTTTTTAATGTGTCTGCCAATGAGGTCGATTAATTTTGCAGGCCTGTTTCTGATTACAAGAAAGATGAAAAAAAGTCTTACTGGAGGACAGAAAATCGAAGAATACTTAATTAAATTTTGAGTTTCTACTCGAGTTATGTTTTCAAAACAGTTCCAAGGAGAGAAAGGTCATATTTCCCCCCGACTGTGTAGTCCTGAAAGAATTATATTCTTCTCCAAAAAGTTGAAATGAAAATAAATATTCAAAAGATCATCGGCTGCACCGTAAATTAAAAGAAACACAGAAGCTGATTCTGCATATTTCAACCTCACAAAGTGTTGGACCCAAAGGGAGACTAATAGAATGCAGATATGGAAAAATATGCTTTTCAAAATTACAACATATTAAAATGATGGCTGTTGATTGAATATGTGCTGTGCCAAAGGTTAAAGCAGTCATATTGCTGCATATGAAGTAGTATTTTTCTCTTTCAGCATACATTTCTGAATATGTACTGTCATTTCCGTGTTATATTTACCTTTTGGACACATATTGGCCGCGCAAGTATAAGCAGCAGGTGTACACATTAAAACATTAAATATTTACACAGGCACTTGTGTTCATTCACAAATTTAACAGAAGACAGTGCCTGTAACACAGCATACAGTAGCCCACCGTTGAGCGCAGTCTTCGTCCTTCTCCTCCTCCTCCTCCTCATCCTCTGGGCTGAAACTGCTCAAGTCGGCTTCTTCAGCGCATGGCAGTCTGGCCTTCCGGGGCCCCGTTAGTGGCGGTGTATTTCCGCACCTTCGACAGAGATTTTCTTTATCGATTTTCGGGTCCATTGTGTTTGGCTTTGGGGTTACGTCATGTGCATTTTGTAATTTCTTCTCCATAATGAGGGTGAGTCCGTAATGTGCTAAATGGCTATACTGAATGATTGTGTGAGTGTGTTTTTATTTAATATGAACAATTTTATTGGTCTGATGTGACGAGGCTAAATGTATTGGCTCGTGAAGCTTGTGAACCCGTAAAAATCCATAAATTATCCGTAAAATTGCATAAAGTCCAGGGTTTCCTCTAAACTGCCAAAATACCTGTGGTGGTAGGGACGTGGTTATGAGTGTGGTCACCATGACGTCATCGAGTGTATGCATTTTTTTGTTATGATGATATGATTTCTTATAAAAAGGCTCAAAAAATGTATGCATACATTCAAAACAAATATGTTATTATGAATTAGTATTAACATATATATATATATATATATATATATATATATATATATATGTTTTTATCGTTTTGCCATATTTTCAGTTGTTGCTGCTTTTTGTTCAATGTAGTATGTTGAGATTTTTTCAAGTGTTTCCGGACTTTTATTTACTTTTTACTAACAAGAAATCTAGCATCTTTTTCTGTTATTATAAAATGTACTCATGTTTAGAGATTTCTTCCGACTCTGGATGTCGCTGACGAAAGACGATAACGTCACCACATGCTTGGCGCTGTTGCTCTAGTTGGACTTTCTCTTTTTAAAAGCCGCCACTGTCCTGTTAATATTTGCAGAAACAATAGAAAAAACTACAAGACAACATTAACAGCTGAAAGAGGAGAGAATCATACACTCTTAAATGTAAAAACACACGCTCAGACAAATCAGTCCTCAATTTGAACAGTCTTGAACCTAACATACAAAATATAATGTGACAAGATTTGGTGTGAAATATGCATAATCATATCGTGGGCAAATACTGAGTCAATGCAGTGTTTTATGTCAAGTTGGACAAATCCATGACATTTGATCACATATTTGTGTTTCAGGTTAATAACAGAGCATAATCCGACATATGCACACAATGTTTATTATCATGCGCTGCCACATCATTTTACTCCAATGTTTTCATAACTCGGGCAGAGGGCAAAGGACCTCATTTAATTTCAGTTTTTTATTAAATGGCTGACATGCAGAGCATTGCCAACATTCTTGTTTAAAACAAATGGTATAAAATAAAATATGTTTTATTGATTTCATTTATATAGTATTCCTTATAATGTTTATTTGACTTTAGAATGCTCTTGGGACAATAAAGACTCCACAGTAAAGTGAACCATACTTATTAGGGATTATGTATTGTATATTCCAGATCCACTGACTTGCCAGCCTGTTGGATTACGGTTTCGCAAGGGAGAGGTAAAGATTCCTCACCAATGAAAACATAGGTAAGAACATGGATAATGATTTCAGACCGTTTAAATGTGGGGGTTTTATGGCATGGTGTTTGTTTTAAGTATGTTGGCTCACTGGCTTGGCTTACTGTGCGGGTTTAAAAAAAAATGCAGACCCAGGGTTCTCGTCTAGTCCTGGTTTAATAAAATCAGAATGTATACATATATATGTGTGTGTGTGTGTGTGTGTGTGTGTGTGTGTGTGTGTGTGTGTGTGTGTGTGTGTGTGTGTGTGTGTGTGTGTGTGTGTGTGTGTGTGTGTGTGTGTGTGTGTGTGTGTGTGTGTGTGTGTGTGTGTGTGTGTGTGTGTGTGTGTGTGTGTGTGTGTGTAGGCAGACTGTCCTTCAACTTGCCCGCTCGACCTTCACTCATTCCTCTGCACACTGTGCTAACCTTTATGGCCTGGATATTAGTTTGTTCTTCTGAGCCTCCCCTTATATAAAGGAGGGCTTTACATCTCCAAGTGTGGCTGTTATCCTTGGCCCTGTTTATCAATGTTCTGACATGACAGCCATCTTGGCGATTTCATGAGCTGTTGCTCATTACCGACTAAATCATTCACTTGGTAGCTGGAAGAAAGCCATTTTTGTCAGACCATTGGACCAGCCGGCAGTCATTTAGAAAGAAAACAACAAACAGAAACAAGAAAACATCCTTCACGCATTTGTTGTTAATGAGCAATTGTGCGTTTGCTTCTGCAGTGTTTCAGGGTAACTGAACCAGAACTGGCAGATATATTTAGCGAAATGAATGAAGAATTTTTGGGTGACCATGTACAGTTTGTGTGCACAGCATTGCCCCCCAGATTTTAACTTTTGAAGACACTGGAATATTAGGATTAGTTTATTTTTATTCTCATTATTTAATCAATACTAAATGACCAATGACAGTTTATTTTTTCGGTAACACTTTAGGATAGGGAACATATTCACCATTAATTAGTTGCCTATTAAAGTAACAAATACTTAATTTAGAGTTATTTGGACATGAGGGGAACATATAAGGGTTAGGGTTAGGGTTACTAATAAGCAATAATTCTGAGGTTATTGAAGGAAGACTCTTAGTTAATGGCTTACTGGTTGTATAATAAGGCCATGCAGAATAAGGCATTAATAAGTACTTAATAATGACTAATGAAGAGCCAATATGTTACTAAGTTGCATGTTAATAAGCAACCAATTAATGCTGAATATGTGTTCCCCATACTAAAGTGTTACCCTTGTTTCTAATATCTCTCGATCTTTCAACAAAAGTGTCCATTAAATGCCTTCTTCTACTATAGACTGGTTTTGTTTGAGGAAGAGTGAGGACAATTCCAACTGCTTTAAGGTGGTAAACCAGAACCAAAAAAATCATAAGAACACCACCAAAAGTTGCCAAAAGTGGTTTAAGAGAACAAATTTAACAAATGTATTTGCCACAATCAGAAGTTAAACTTGCGGTTTGGTCCAAAAAAAATTACTGGCGTTCATGGCTGTCAATAGCTGTTTCCATTATCCCTACAAATGTGCAAAACCTAAATATCGCAATAAGAAACTGGTAATGGAAACACCAAGATTTCTAAAAACGTCTCAAATATTGATAAAACATGTTTGCACTCTCGTGAGAAATACATTTCCACATTGAAGTGTTTTGCAAAAGCATGATGGAAACACTTTTTTCGCATTTAGGCAAGGCAAGGCAAGGCAACTTTAGTTGTATAGCACTTTTCATACACAAGGCAGAATCAAAGTGCTTCACATACAACAAAGTGAAATGAAAGAAAATAAAAGCAAAATTAAAATGCAGACAATAAAAATAAAAACAGTGCGCACGTTAAAAGTTTAAAGATTAAAAGATGTAGCTGAAAGCTAAGGTGAACATAAAAGTGTTCAGTCTAGTTTTAAAAGTAGTCAGAGTTGGGGAAAGTCTGACATCTTCAGGAAGTTTATTCCAGCTATTTGTTGTATAGTGACTGAATGATGCTCTCCCTTGATTTGAGTTTACTCTGGGAACCGCTAACAGATTGGTCTCAGAAGATCTTAGTGATCTAGAGCAGTGTTTTTCAACCTTTTTTGAGCCAAGGCACATTTTTTGCGTTGAAAACATCCGGAGGCACACCACCAGCAGAAATCATTAAAAAACTAACTCAGTTGACAGTAAAAAGTCATCGCAACTGTTGGATATGACTTTAAAGCATAACCAAGCATGCATGACTATAGCTCTTGTCTCAAAGTAGGTATACTGTCACCACCTGCCACATCTTATTGGACTTATTTGGAGTTTTTTGCCGTTTAGTTCTTGTCTTGCGCTCCGATTTTTGATGGCTTTTTCTCTTTTTTTGGTATTTTCCTGTAGCAGTTTCATGTCTTCCTTTGAGCGACATTTCCCGCATCTACTTTGTTTTAGCAATCAAGACTATTTCAGTTGTTTTTATCCTTCTTTGTGGGGACATTGTTGATTGTCATGTCATGTTCGGATGTACATTGTGGACGCCGTCTTTGCTCCGCAGTAAGTCTTTGCTGTCGTCCAGCATTCTGTTTTTGTTTACTTTGTAGCCAGTTCAGTTTTAGTTTCGTTCTGCACAGCCTTCCCTAAGCTTCAATGCCTTTTCTTAGGTGCACTCACCTTTTGTTTATTTTTGGTTTAAGCATTAGATACCTATTTACCTTCGCACTGCCTCCTGCTGTTTCAGACATTTACAAAGCAATTAGCTACCAGCTGCCACCTACTGATATGGAAGAGTATTACACGGTTACTCTGCCTAGCTTTAGACAGCACCGACACTCAACAACAACACATCATTTGCGGATTATAATTACTGGTTTGCAAAAAATATTTTAAACCCAAATAGGTGAAATTAGATAATCTCCCACGGCACACCAGACTGTATCTCACGGCACACTAGTGTGCCGCGGCACAGTGGTTGAAAAAGACTGATCTAGAGGGCTTATATAGTGGGAGCATATCAGTGATATACTTCGGCCCTAGACCATGTAGTGATTTATATGTAATCAGGAAGATTTTGAAATCAATTCTCTGATGTACAGGGAGCCAATGTAAGGATTTAAGAATTGGTGTAATGTGCTCACATTTTTTGGTCTTTGTTAGAACTCTAGCAGCAGCGTTCTGAACAAGCTTTAGCTGCCTGACAGTTTTTTTGAGAAGACCTGCAGGGAGACCATTACAATAGTCTAGACTACTGGTAATAAAGGTATGTACAAGTTTTTCTAAGTCTTGAGCTGACATGAGCCCTCTAAGTCTTGTTACATTTTTGAGGTGATAGTAGGCCGATGTTGTTACTGATTTGATGTGACAACTGTCGAAATGTAAATCAGAATCTAAAATAACCCCAAGATTTCTGGTTTTATTTGAGGTTTTCAGGGACAGTGATTGAAGCTGTTGGATGACTTTAAACCTTTCTTTTTTAGCACCAAAAACAATGATCTCAGGTTTATCTTCATTTAGTTGTAGGAAATTTTGGCACATCCAGTGTTTGACTTGCTCAATGCACTGGCACAAAAGATCTATGGGGCGATAGTCATTTGGTGATAGCGCTACATAGATTTGGGTGTCATCGGCATAGCAATGATGGTCAATGTTATTATTTTGCATGATTTGTCCTAGTGGGAGCATATAGATGTTAAATAAAGTCGGCCCCAAGATTGAACCTTGGGGGACTCCACACGTTATTGGTCAGGTGTGTGTGTGTATGGTGTGTAGTGTGTATTATGTATGTATATATATATATATATATATATATGTATATATATATATATATATATATATATATATATATATATATATATATATATATATATATATATATATATATATATATATATATATATATATATATATATATATATATAAAGAAAAAAACTGATGTGCTAAATGTGTCCAATAGAGATGGCACCCGCTGATTTCTATCGGTACTACCAGGTATCGATTCACCTAAAACCAAATGGTGCCATGTTTCGGTACCTTTAAATCAGGGGTGTGAAATTAATTTTAGATCGGGGGTCACATGGAGAAAAATCTACTCCCAAGTGGGCCGGACTGGTAGAATCACAGCACAATAACTTACAAATAAAGGTGTCCCCTGGTGTGTGCCCTACCCCCGGCGCACACCAGGGGACACCGCCATCCCACCACTTCAGGTGGGATGGAACAATCCATATACCACGTCACAGATGACGTCACGCTAACATCACGCTAACATCACGCTAATATCACGCTAACATCACGCTAACATCACATGACACCTCTGATGAAGGCTGCAGAAGCAAGACAGCCGAAACTTGTCAGGTACAAAACTTTACCTTACTAGCCTATATAAATCAACCACTTATAAAAGGCAACTTCAGATTGTTTTTTTTTTGTTTAAAAATAGAACAAGCACAGTCTGAAAATGTACAAATCATAATGTTGTTGGTTTTTTTACACTTACATGTTGCGGTTAATAGTATTCTATCTTTATTTGTCGTTATTTATACTTTCTGAATAAATTACATGATAATGTTCATCAGTCAACTCATTGGTGTTCATTTTCAATGTATCAAAATAAAAAAATAATATCAAAATCAATTATCAAAATCAAATTACATGATGTTATTTATGTAGTTTGGCTCATTTTCCTCGACTGGTGCACTAACATAATATGTTTTGGGTTTTTTCACATATGTAGCATCATCTACAAAGATACAAAGAATTGCTATTGTGACATCTAGTGGACACATTTAGAACATCAGTTTTTTTCTGTATATATATATATATATATATATATATATATATATATATATATATATATATATATATATATATATATATATATATATATATATATATATATATATATATATATAAATAAATAAATATATATTTATATATATATAATATATATATATATATATATATATATATATATATATATATATATATATATATATATATATATATATATATATATATATATATATATATATATATATATATATATATATATATATATATATATACACACTATAGTGTGTATATATACACACATACACCTGAAGCTGTTAACACTCAATATGGCTTTTGGTCCGTCACTCAAATACGTCTATGTGCAACATGAAGTTGCTATACACCGATGTCCCTTTGTTGAAGAAGAAAATGGAGGAGCAAAGTTTGTTTCGAGGACAGGGGATAAAACGTAATCGTGTTCATAGAAACATGGCTCCATAAAGATATTGTGTGGACTCTCATTGAGTTGGAGCCTGTTTCTATTTCATCCCAGCAGTCGAGGGGGCGTGGTCTGTATGTGCATGTCAGCTGATACAGACTGCATGCATGGCCGATATAGAACTACTATGTCTGCCACTGAGACCTTTTTACCTCCCAAAAAGAAACTTTTTAGTATGTGCTGTGATTTAACTTCTTAAAATTGCAAATGCATGCCATCTACTTTATAATATTTACTCTAAATGAGAAAACATTTATGAAAAAATTCAAAACCGTATTTACCGGACTATAGGGCGCACCAGATTATAAAGTGCACTGCCGATGAGCGGGTCTTGTCAGGTTTATTTTCATACGAAAGGCACACCAGATTATAGGGCGCATTAAAGGAGTCATATTATTTTATTTTTTTTCTAAATGGAAAACACTTCCTTGTGGTCTACATAACATGTAATGGTGGTTCTTTGGTCAAAATGTTGCACAGATTATGTTTTACAGATCATCTTCAAGCCGCTTTCTGACAGTTGCTTCCGGATGCGCCGTTTTGTGGGCGGTCTTATTTACGTGGCTCACCTTCGGCAGCGTCTTCTCCCGGTCATCTTTGTTGTAGCGGTGTAGCGTGCAAGGACGGGGGTGGGAGGAGTGTCAAAAGATGGAGCTAACTGTTTTAATGACATTCAGACTTTACTTAAATCAATAAAGGAGCAGCATCTCCTCATCTTTGGCTCACTAGTGCAACAATGCCGGAATTGTGTCCCGTGAAAAACCGTCCGACCGGAACTCTCTAATAACTAAAGTTCTTTGGGTGAATAATGTAAAGTCACTACACCGGTAGTTTTTAGCGCTTTCATGGCGAGTTTACTGACAGATATAAGTAAGAACTTTACAGTACTTTATATTAGAAATGGCAACAGCGGAGGATGAATGTCCCATAATAAGAAGATAGCGAAAAAGAAGAAGCTTATCGACTACGGTGTCGGCACGAACTACAAAGGCGGATGCGCACAGATTCTCAGGATTTATGCAGATCCCAAATACAGATCAGCAGGTATCAGAAGGTAAGAAAAGTTGCTTTTGCATAATATTGCAAAACAAAAAGCCAGATGTCTTACCTTATACACACACCATAATAATACTCATATGTTGTACAATCCATCAAGCTTACCAAAGTCGTACTAAAAAATATTCAGATCGATTTTTGAGCGCCGTGTGTAATGTTCTATATTTTCAATGGATTATATACAATTGTGGTGTTGTTTACTTGAGTCATATTGCAGTTTACACGTATCTCTTATGTGTGACTGCCATCTACTGGTCACACTTATCATATACCCACGTACCAAATAAAATAGCTTCGAGGTCGGTAAGCACAACCAAAATTATTCCGTACATTAGGCGTACCGGGGTTATAAGACGCACTGTCCAGTTTTGAGAAAATGAAAGGATTTTAAGTGCGCCTTATAGTCTGAAAAATACGGTAAATAAAGATTTAACAACTACGCAACAGTCTTTTTTTAGTTCATTTTTAAACATCAAATTAAAGAATAGATATCGTTATTAGAGAAATTAATATTTAATAACAAATGAACAGACACAAAAGTACCGAAAACTGGTACAGTACAGCATCGGTATCGATTCCCAGGCATCGGGAATCTCAACCGTATTGGTTAAAATGTGAACAGTGCCCATCCCTCGGCACCCATGCAGGACAACGAGGGCAGACGAGTGGTTTTTGTCTCGCTTCCGATCGATCAACCGGGGAGAGCGAGGCGGCACCATCGCATTGGGCCGTCTCATGGGTCCTTTTTCCGGAAATAGAGGCCGACCCGCAAGTACGAGAAACCCACATGCCCGGACGAGGTCAAGGGGGCCATAAAGACGTTGCATTGGAGCGATCACCAGCTGCCTTTGTCTTTTATTGACATCACGGCAACAGCAGTGACTGCAATATCTTCCTCAAAGAGGAGTCTTTCCTTTAATGGAAAGACCTACAAGTCGCAAATGTACTTTGAGACGGTGTGGCTCGGTTGGTAGAGCGACCTTGCCAGCAACTTGAGGGTTCCAGGTTCGATCCCAGCTTCCGACATTCTAGTCACTGCCGTTGAGTCCATGGGCAAGACACTTTACCCACTTACAAGTGTCACCCACACTAGTTTAAATATGTATATAATGAGTTTCACTATGTAAAGCGCTTTGAGTCTCGAGAGAAAGGGGCTATATAATTCACTTCACTTTGTCGGAATTTTGCGCAAAACTGCGATGGAAACGCAGCAAGTCAATGCTGTGATCATTCACAAAAAAATTATCTTCAAGAATGAAAGGATTTGAAAATGGATGTTATGGTTGTTGTAGTGCTGTTGAACCGATGACTGGTTTTCAAACACTGCTTTTGTAACCTTGTGTAAGCCCGCGTTGCTAATATGGTCCAACAGGGAATAGGGCTGATATTAATGCTTACACTCATTCGAACGTGTGCGCCCTCCAGGCAGTCCCACAAATGCTAGACATTGGAAATCTAAGTAAATGGGCCATTAATCTATGAAATGTGCTCATTTCAAGCTGAAATATTGAAGCAATACAATGTTAGTTTGGTCTATTTCTATTTAGGAGACCTGTGGATTGTTACCTACTACTCTTCATAGGTAGTCAATTTCACTGATTGTCATTGTGAACGCATTGTCACAATCTGCATGACAGTTTTGTTTTTTTTATGTTTTTTTTATTTTTGTGTTTAGTGTTTCTTTTGTTTTACTTCCTGTTTTGGTTTGTTTTGCAGTAACGTTCCCACTGATTTTGATTGCTATTCTCATTACCTGTTCCTGGTTGGCAGTTAGGAGGACCACCTGTCCTTGGTTACCAATCGCCTCTCGACTGGTTCAATATCTGGTGTTAGTTTGATTCCTCATCTACTATTCAAATTCCACATCCTGAGGTCACGACCAACAGTAAACTTATTTCAAACATTGAGAAACACTAGCAGCAAATAATAACTGCAACAAATACTAAATTTGGATGAGATGTATACCGTGTACTGGTTTTTTTTTGGTACCAGTTCCTATTTGGCTCGGTCCAGAATGACCAGTAAGTTTCTGGATGAATGATTCGGTTATCTGCATTTTTTTTATCCAGCTGACCGTCGTAATTATGACATGCTTTCACTTTCAGTTCAAGTGTTGCTGCTACGCATAAAAAAAGACTCGGGTAGATGATTATCAGCTTGGAACAATCACAAATAAGGAAGCAATACCACACAAAAATTTGTAACAAATATATTTTTTCCGAGTCCCTCAAAGTCATGCACACTAATAAGAATTCGTTTTTGAGGTGATTGTGCTTTACTCACGATCACCGCTACCGCAATCCAATAATTCACAGGCCAATATTAATCCACTCAAAAAAGTGAACATTTTTAAAAATCACTCTGTATTTACACACGGCACACACACACACGACAAATACTGTACATCGGTAGCTGTCAACACTCAATGTGTCTTCTGGTCCATCAATCAAATACGTCCGCGTGCAACATAAACACAAATAACAATTCCTATCGTTAAAAAATGCACACCCACCTAACATGCTAAACTGTATTGATTTATAGTATATGTTTGACATGATATATCATGGTAATGATATGTGTTGTGCACATGAATGCCATACAGTAATATTTTTTCACTTCATAACTATTATTAAAATGTTATTATAGGGACAAATGGTAGAAAATAAATGGATGGATATACTGACAGTTTTTGTAATGATTAAAAACATTGTGATCAGTGTGGTTTTTCCAAGATGATTACATAACAACTGCATTGCACCTTGCACATGCAAACATAGTTGACTTGTTTAAGACTTTATTTTTATCTATTTTTAATTTAGTCACGTCCGTTGTGTCCTTGGGCAAGACACTTCACCCTTGCTCCGGATGGGTGCTGGTAGCGCCTTGCATGGCAGCTCCCGCCATCAGTGTGTGAATGTGTGTGTGAATGGGTGAATGTGGAAATACTGTCAAGCGCTTTGAGTACCTTGAAGGTAGAAAAGCGCTATACAAGTATAACCCATTCATCATTTATCAATCAGTCCAACAAAATAATACACAATTATACAATAATAATACAATTCCAATTACGAAACCAAACCCGGCCCAGCAACATTCAGAACAGCAATCAACAGAGTAATTGAGAGGACACACAAACATGACACAAAACAATCCAAAAGTTGTCAAACAAAAATGTATGATTTCAACAACAGTATCAATATTAATAATAATTCCTACATAACAGTAATTAAAAAACCCTCATTTACATTATCATCACAGCCATTTATAAAAAATGAAATAAAAACATTTTAAAAATGAACAATAGTGTCACAGTGGCTTACACTTGCATCGCATCTCATAAGCTTGACAACACATTGTGTCCAATATTTTCCACAAAGATAAAATAAGTCATATTTTAGGTTGATTTTATAGTTAAAACAAATTTAAATAATGGTTCCCATCTTCCTATATATGACTCATTATTATCTAAACTAAATGCAGTTTTTTCTACTGATATCATTTCCATAGCCTGTGCATAACAGTCAGTATGAGTTGGACTATCAACATATATCCATTTTTTTAATATTACCCTTTTTGTTATGTTGCATATTGAAAGAAATGCATTTTTACTCTTTAATGACCCGTTACTAAATTGATGCAGATCACCAAGAATACAAGTTTGCTGTGTCATTGGGATGTTTATATTTAGGAATGTGATTGCTAGGGATGATGTTTGATAAGGAATTATCGAGTTTGAGCCTATTATCGAATCCTCTTATCGAACCGATTCCTTATCGATTCTCTTATCGAGTCCAGATAGGTTGTTGTATATGGGAAAAAAACACAATATTTGGTTTAACAAAAGCTCACTTTTATTATATAAGAAAAAAATAAAATCTAATAAATAAATAAATATTGACTGTTACCCACCTAAAAAAAATAAATAAAAAAAATAAATATTGACTGTTGTTACCCAAAGTATATTAAGTGGGATTTTTTCAGAAAAACAAATATATACAGTAACACAAAAACAACCTGTCTCTGTGATCACTATAGGTGTATAAATAATAATATAGTGTTAAATAAAATCAGTCCCTTGGGCACAAAACTGAAAATAATACAGCTCTCCAAAAAGTGCACTTCTGCTGCTATTTGACATAACTGTTTGTTATGATGCTTTGACATTGTTGCACTTTATTTCTTTATTGAAATAAAATTCTATGAAGAGAAAAGTTGTTTGCAAATGTGGTTACAATGCTAAAAAATGAAAAGTTAAAGCTAAATAAAGAAATACACTTTATTGAGTTAACATTATTTCTTTATAGGGGAAAAATGTTATGAGCTAGAGAATATAACAACTACACTACCCAGCATGCAACGGGAGTTACGAGCATGCGCGGTAGCCCCGAAAAGTGTTGCATGTTGCCACGCTGTGAAAGTAAACGTCAAGAACTCAGCCAACACGCCTCGTCTGCATTATTTATAATTAGACAAACAACACATCTACAGTGTGATTTTGTTTTGTTTACAAGGAAAGAAAAACAAAAGTTAAAAAAGGGAGATGTCATATATGTATGTGCTGCGGTTGTTTTAAGAACGTTGCGACAGCTGCCGTAAAGGAGGTGCGTTGCTAGCCTGGTTGCTATGTTTCCGGTTGGTGGTAAAAGTGTTCGTCATGTGTTTTACCCTGCTAAAATCTCTCAGTAAAGTTATTCATTGGATTATACCTTTTGTTTTGAACTTTATTACACCTTGGAGCGCTTTTTCCCGTCCATTTTTTTCCTGCTTTCGCTATCTGAGCCTAATGACTGAGCTACGTGACTGATTTCTTGTGATGTCACACGGAGCATTTCTGGTCGGTACGGGATTCGTTCCGAGGGATTCGAATAAAGAACCAACTCTTTTCTTACTATAGTGGTCTCGATAACGGGTACCGGTTCTCAAAAAGGGATTTGAGTCCGAGGACTCGGTTCTTTTCTTATCGAACAACCGAGAAAACCGGTTTCGAGTATCATCCCTAGTGATTGCATCTTTTGTTGTTTTCAACCATAACTCTTTTATTCTCTGACATTCCCACAATAAATGAACAAGAGTTCCCTCAGCTGCCCGACACTTCATACATAACTTGCTATCTACTGCACCAATTTTAAACAGCTGAGAATATGTCAAATACAATCTATTCAAGATCTTAAATTGACTCATCTTATTTTTAATGCTTTTAAAGGGCTTATTGGCCTTTTTCCATCTGAAATGTTTAAGTCCATCATCCATTTCCGAAATCATGCATCATTTGCATTTCTAGTATGATGTTCATTTATTATTCCGTAAATACTTTTAATTAATTTCTTAATTGTATCTTGATTAAAAAGTGCATCTTCCAGTTCATGGCTATTGAAAGACATACTTTCAGAGGATAAGCATTTCTTTATAACGTGTTTTAAAGAGATACTATTTAAAAAATGATTCTGGGTACATTACATTGATTAACTAATTCATTGAACAGTTTAAAGGAGTTTGCATGAATAATATGATGAGGTTTAGTAATACCTCTATCTGTCCATATGGTCCATTTGACCACATTTTTATTAATAATGATATTGGGATTGTACCAAAGCGGTTGATTCACAGATGTAATTGGGTTGATTCCAAATATTTTCTGACACAGTTTTAAAATGTTTTGTTTTCTATTTTGATCCAGTCCTTATCTGCAGAAGAATGGAATAAGTGGCTTGCTTGTTCACAACCAAAGAAGATATAGTTATGTAAAAAGTTTGGTAATTGTAGTCCTCCCTTATCTTGTGGACTCGACAATCTTAAGTATGAGCATCTGGCCTTCTTTCCACATCACATAAAATTTGATATCATTATATGTATTTTCTTAAACCAACTTTTATTAATTAGGACAGGCATCGTTTTCAATATATAATTAACTGCTGGCAGTATACTCATTTTTGCTATGTTCACCCGACTCCAAAGTGATATTTGGAGACTTGACCAGTGTTCCATTTTGGATTCTGCCTTATTTGTTTTACATTTTTAACATTTAGATCTCTGCTTGTATAAAGGTTTGGTGTAATATGCAGTCCTAGATATATGATTTCTGCCTCTTTCCATTTAATTTTGGACTTCTGAACTGTTTATGTTTATTAATTGGTAATATTTCACATTTGTCCCAATTTACTTTATACCCTGATAAACATCCATATTCAGAGATTACCTTATTGATTTAGTGAAGAGAGGAGTCAACATGTGACAGGTAGAGAATTATGCCATCACAATACATTGATAGCTTATTATACTGAAAACCAATTTTTGTACCATGAATATTATTTTCACTTCTTATTTTTGCAGCTAAGGGTTCAATAATTAAATTAAATAATAATCAAGATGCAGGAAATCCCTGTTTTGCTCCTATTTTTAATGAATAAGGTTCTGAAATATGATTATTGACTGATGCCATGGGCCTTGTGTAAAGCATCTTAATCCATTGTATAAAAGACCTGAAGTTTAAGACTTAAAAAGCAAGTGTTGATAAAATACTTCCCTGCTGTGAAATGTTACATCGTGTTGCTGGTGTACAACCTCTTGTGCTAAAAAAATGTGAAGAACACATTTTTTTTTCACATCTTTATCTACAAAACCCAAAACCAGTGAAGTTGGCATGTTGTGTAAATCGTTAATAACAACAGAATACAATGGTTTGCAAATCATGTTCAACCTATATTCGATTGAATAGACTGCAAAGACAAGATACTTAAGGTTCGAACTGGTAAACTTTGTTATTTTTTACACATATTAGCTTATTTGGAATTTGATGCCTGCAACATGTTTCAAAAAAGCTGGCGCAAGTGATAAAAAAGACTGAGAAAGTTGAGGAATTCTCATCAAACACTTATTTGGAACATCCCACAGGTGAACAGGCTCATTGGGAACAGGTGGGTGCAATGATTGGGTATAAAAGCAGCTTCCATGAAATGCTCAGTCATTCACAAACAAGGATGGGGCGAGGGTCACCACTTGGTCAACAGAAGCGTGAGCAAATTGTCCAACAGTTTAAAAACAACATTTCTCAACAAGCTATTGCAAGGAATTTAGGGATTTCACCATCTACGGTCCGTAATATCATCAAAAGGTTCAAAGAATTTGGAAAAATCACTGCACGTAAGTAGCAAGTCCGTCACCCGCGATTCCTCAGGCGGTACTGCATCAAAAACCGACATCAGTGTGTAAAGGATATCATCACATAGGCTCAGTAACACTTCAGAAAACCACTGTCAGCAACTACAGTTTGTCGCTACATCTGTAAGTGCAAGTTAAAACTCTAATATGGAAAGCGAAAGCCATTTATCAACAACACCCAGAAACGCAGCCGGCTTCGCTGGGCCTGAGCTCATCTAAGATGGACTGATGCAAAGTGGAAAGTGTTCTGTGGTCTGACGAGTCCACATTTCAAATTGTTTTTGGAAACTGGGGACAGTCGTGTCCTCCGGACCAAAGAGGAAAATAACAATCCGGACTGTTTTAGGTGCAAAGTTCAAAAGTAACCAAACACATCTGTGAAGGCACCATTAATGCTGAAAGGTACATACAGGTTTTGGAGCAACATATGCTGCCATCCAAGCCATATTCTGCACATGTTACAACAGCGCGGCTTCGTAGTACTAGACTGGCCTGCCTGTAGTTCGTCTCCTGTCTCCCATTGAAAATGTGTGGCGCATCATGAAGAGTAAAATATGACAATGGAGACCCCGGACTTAAACTGTACATCAAGCAAAAATGGGAAAAAATTCCACCTGAATAGCTTCAAAAATTGGTCTCCTCAGTTCCCAAACGTTTACTGAGTGTTGTTAAAAGGAAAGGCCATGTAACACAGTGGTAAAAATGCCCCTGTGGAAACTTTTTTGCACTGTGTTGCTGCCATTAAATTCTAAGTTAATGATTATTTACAAAAAAAACTAAACGATTCTCAGTTCGAAAATTAAATATCTTGTCTTTGCAGTCTATTCAATTGAATATAAGTTGAAAAAGATTTGCAAATCATTGTATTCTGTTTTTTTTTATGATTTACACAACGTGCCAACTTCACTGGTTTTGGGTTTTGTATAAAAATGACATATGGTCCCGATAAGAGTAACAATGATTACCGGTATCGACAAGGAATATCAATATTGGTATCGAAAAAATCCTAAGAATATATGCGTAGTCATTGGACAGTGACATTATGGTTGTCAGCGCGTGTGACCGTGGGTTTGATTCCGTGGCGTGAAGGTCCAGTGGCTGACTGCCCCGTCCTTCCTCTCCGTCGGTGTGGATAGATGAGGCTGACTGCACCACACTCAAGGCCGGTGCTCTTATCATCAACCGCCCCCTTTTAGCTCTTGATTGCTCAACCCTGGCTGACAAGCGTACGCTTGGCTTGGCTTTCGTCAACCTAACGTTTCCTAGTGTTTCCTGTCCGGATAAAACACAGAGGCATGTTCGACTCTTTGCGGCCAGAAAAGACAGTAGATATACAAGATCTAACTATGTTTTTACTAAGCGGACATTCATTGCTAAAAAGTCGTTTTTCCTTTTCCTGCACCGTTTTTCTTTAATTCAAAGCCTTTCCTGTCAAGAACAGTAATTTAGTATGTGCTTTTTGGGAGGGGGGGAGACATATATAGATGTGTTATTCTGTGTGGTAGTGCAGTGTTTTTCAACCTTTTTGGAGCCAAGGCGCACTTTTTTCATTGAAAAAATCCGTAGGCGCACCACCAGCACAAATCATGAATAAATTAAACTCAATAGACAATAAAAATTGTTGGATATGACTTTAAACCAGTGGTTCTTAACCTTGTTGGAGGTACCGAACCCCACCAGTTTCATATGTGCATTCACCGAACCCTTCTTTAGTGAAAAATAAAATGTTTTTTTTTTTTCAAATTCAAGACAAAGTTATATGTTTTTGGTAACACTTTAGTATGGGGAACATATTCTAAGTAACAAAGACTTAATTTAGAGTTATTTGGACACCAGGGTAACATATTCTAAGTAATAAAGACTTAACTTAGAGTTATTTGGTTAGGGTTAAGGTTAGGGTTAGAGGGTTAGGGTTATAATAAGGCCATGCCGACTAAGGCATTAATTAGTAATTAATAATGACTAGTTAAGAGCCAATATGTTACTAATTTGCATGTTAACAAACAACTAATTAATGGTGAATATGTTCCCCATACTAAAGTGTTACCATGTTTTATTACTGGTGCACAAAATGAACCGTGCATGAACATCACCTTGTTCAAAGAACAAAACCAACACAGTGCATAAACTCACAACAAATTACACACCTGCAAATCAGTCAGCTGTTGCCGTATCCGTAATACGCCGATAAGGACAAGTTTGTATTTACACGATGTTTCGGGTGTGTTTTGACCTCCGCCGAACCCCTGAGGCCGACTCACCGAACCTCTAGGATTCGATCGAACCTTGTCTCAAAGTAGGTCTACTGTCACATCACCCCCTGACTTATTTTGAGTTTTTTGGTGTTTTCCCGTGTGTAGTGTTTTGGTTCTTGTCTTGCGCTCCTATTTTGGTGGCTTTTCCTTTTGCAGTTTCATGTCTTCCTTTGAGCGCTATTCCACGCACACCTGCTTTGTTTTAGCAATCAAGACGATTTTAGTTGTGCGTACGCTATCCTTCTTTGCGTGAACATTGTTGATTGTCATGTACGGATGTACTTTGTGGACACCGTCTCTGCTCCACACGCTGTAAGTTTTTGCTGTCGTCCAGCATTCTGTTTTTGTTTACTTTGTAGCCAGTTCAGTTTTAGTTTCGTTCTATATAACCTTCCCTAAGCTTCAATGCCTTTTCTTAGGGGCACTAACCTTTTGTTTATTTTTGGTTTAAGCATTAGATACCTTTTTACCTTCACACTGCCTCCCGCTGTCGCCTGCATATTGTGATCACGACAAATCATTGTCGTCTCACACGACCTGTTCCCGACATCTACAAAGCAATTAGCTACCGGCTTCTCTGCCGAGCTCTAGACAGCACAGACACTCAACAACAACGCATTATTTGCAGATAATAATTACTGGTTTGCAAAACATATTTTTAACTCAAATAGGTGAAATTGCACACCAGACTGTATCTCACGGCACACTAGTGGTTGAAAAACACTGTGTTAGTGCATGCATGGAAGTGAGTGCGTTATTCTAAACTTGAAGAGACGGATGACAATGAGAAGGGGATGACCTCAGTGCTGTGGAGATTTAGTGGAGTGTTTATGAGGGGCAACTTGCTCTTGACAAATAGAGTGGTGCATATTTCAAAGTCTTTAGACAGCTCCAGAGGTGTGTATTGTGTTAAAAGGGGCGTTTTATTATATTAGACGCCAATACAACAAACACACTGCTGTTATCCCGTGATTACTCCGTATACTAATAAAATCTGATATTTAATGCATTAGCACATGTTGCTTTGAGTCAACGCATTCACATATTTAATTGCACATAACGACTTGTTTGAGAGCAGGAAAAGGCACACATTCACACACTTTCAGAGTGCTGCGACAGAAGAAGACGGAGAACACCGCTCCTTGACACGGCCTGGCTGTATAGCATTTTTATTTTTCTTCCGTCCCCCTCCAAAAAACCCAATAACTCAAGCGGGCTGTCCAATTCCAGGTCGTAAAAACGGAGGTGGAAAGAAAAAAAAGAAAGAAAGAAAGGCGAGTGGCTGTTTTATGACTGGGTGTGGGATGTAAATTGTCATAGGCAGTCAAAGCTAGAACGCCGGGCTGTTGAAGGCCTCGGTGATGCAGAGAGGAGGCTTTCTAACAACTAAAACACAGGTCGGCAACCTTAACTATCAAACGAGCCATTTTGCCCTCTTTTCCGCTGAAGAAAAATAGTTGCCAAACATAACACGGCTTGTAAACTTTCCTTTTTGTACTTTATTTTACAGGCAAAGGGATCTGACCATGCAAAATTAAAGTTAAAGTACCACTGATTGTCACACACACACTAGGCGTGGTGAAATTACCCTCTGCGTTTGACCCATCCCCTTGTTCCACCCCCTGGGAGGTGAGGGGAGCAGTGAGCAGCAGCGGTGGCCGCGCTCGGGGACCATTTTGGTGATTTAACCCCCAATTCCAACCCTTGATGCTGAGTGCCAAGCAGGGAGGTAATGGGTCCCATTTGTATAGTCTTTTGTATGACTCGGCCGGTGTTTGAACTCATGACCTACCGATCTAAGGGCGGACACTCTAACCACAAGGCCACTGAGCAGGTTTCCAGGTTTGATATCAGGTCACACCGCTAATGTTCTACTGATTTTTTTGTTGTTGTTGCGTTCAACTGCGTGCTTGCTCTAATTGTACAAACCCCGTTTCCATACGAGTTGGGAAATTGTGTTAGATGTAAATATAAACGGAATACAATGATTTGTAAAACAGTTTTAACCCATATTCTGTTGAATATGCTTCAAAGACAACATTTTTGTTCAAACTGATAAACTTTTTCTTTTTTTTGCAAATAATCATTAACTTTAGAATTTGATGCCAGCAACACGTGACAAAGAAGTTGGGAAATGTGGCATTAAACACTGATAAAGTTGAGGAATGCTCACCAAACACTTATTTGGAGCATCCCACAGGTGAACAGGCAAATTGGGAACAGGTGGGTGCCATGATTGGGTTTAAAAGTTAATTTGTCAACAAATGTGAGCAAATTGTTGAACAGTTTAAGAAAAATGTCACCATCTACGGTCCGTAATATCATCAAAGGGTTCAGAGAATCTGGAGAAATCCCTGCACGTAAGCAGCTAAACCCGTGACCTTTGATCCCTCAGGCTGTACTGCATCAACAAGCGACATCCGTGTGTAAAGGATATCACCACATGGACTCAGGAACACTTCAGAAACCCACTGTCAGTAACTACAGTTGGTCGCTACATCTGTAAGTGCAAGTTAAAACTCTCCTATGCAAGGCGAAAACCGTTTATCAACAACACCCAGAAACGCCGTCGGCTTTGCTGGGCCTGAGCTCATCTTAGATGGACTGATACAAAGTGGAAAAGTGTTCTGTGGTCTGACGAGTCCACATTTCAAATTGTTTTTGGAAACTGTGGACGTCGTGTCATCCGGACCAGAGAGGAAAAGAACCATCCGGATTGTTATAGGTGCAAAGTTGAAAAGCCAGCATCTGTGATGGTATGGGGGTGTATTAGTACCCAAGACATGGGTAACTTACACATCTGTGAAGGCGCCATTAATGCTGAAAGGTACATACAGGTTTTGTAGCAACATATGTTGCCATCCAAGCAACGTTACCATGGACACCCCTGCTTATTTCAGCAAGACAATGCCAAGCCACGTGTTACCTCAACGTGGCTTCATAGTAAAAGAGTTCCGGTACTAGACTGGCCTGCCTGTAGTCCAGACCTGTCTCCTATTGAAAATGTGTGGCGCATTATGAGGCCACAAATACCACAACGGAGACCCCCTGACTGTTGAACAACTTAAGCTGTACATCAAGCAAGAATGGGAAAGAATTCCACCTGGGAAGCTTAAAAAATGTGTCTCTTCATTTCCCAAACGTTTACTGAGTGTTGTTAAAAGGAAAGGCCATGTAAAACAGTGGTGAACATGCCCTTTCCCAACTACTTTGGCACGTGTTGCAACCATGAAATTCTAAGTTAATTATTATTTGCAAAAAAAAAAAGTTTATGAGTTTGAACATCAAATATCTTGTCTTTGTAGTGCATTCAAATGAATATGGGTTGAAAAGGATTTGCAAATCATTGTATTCTGTTTATATTTACATCTAACACAATTTCCCAACTCATATGGAAACAGGGTTTGTATGAATCAATCAATCAATCAAAGTTTATTTATATAGCCCTTAATCACAAGTGTCTCAAAGGGCTGCACAAGGCACAACGACATCCTCGGCTCAGATCCCACATCAGGGCAAGGAAAAACTCAACCCAATGGGCTACAATGAGAAACCTTGGAGGGGACTACAGGGTTTATATACTTTTTAACAAGGATTTTGGACTTTCCCAAACCCTTTTACTGAAGTTCCATGAACAAAATGAACTATTTTATCTCAATGAGACAACCAAAAGTTATTTATTCATGAAACTAATACAACATCTGTACACATTATTGGCCTTGTGGTACTCATTGGGCTAAATCTGGGACCTGAGGTACTGAATTGTGTGCCATCTCATGTGTGCTGGTAAATGGTAAAATCATTGTATTTATTTAGCCATTTACTATACCAGCACAATACCCAAAGCGCTTTCTTTCTTTTTCTTTTCTGTCTTTAGTTTATTTCGAACATGAACACACTTACAGTATAATACATCAAACAATTTCATATCATTTCTCTTTACATCATGTCCGAAAAGGAGTAGGAAGAAGCAAAGCGTATTTAATCCTACCCCTTTCCCACTTCTGAGCGTTTACAAATGCATATGTTCATTTACTGGCTTCTTTTCGTAGCACAAATACACCAGTGAATAATTAATACAGTAGTTATTGTATTGGATAATTAAGTCAGTCATGATACACACACTGAGATGAAGAATATCCCCTTTTCAATAAGGTTGAAGGTATTTCTCATAATTATTCTTATTTGTACTTTGTAAGCACTTTTAATTTGAAAAACCTCTTAAACTGGATCATATCAGTACATTGTTTAACTTCTTTACTTAATCCATTCCATAGTTTAATTCCACATACTTATATGCGAAAGTTTTTTAGTGTTGGACGAGCATACAAATGTTTTAAGTTAGTTTTCCCTCTAAGGTTATATTTCTCCTCTTTAGTTGAGAAGAATTGTTGTACATTCTTTGGTAGCAGATTATAGTTTAATTTTAGCTGTTTGCAATTTTACCAAATTATTGAACTTCAATATTTTTGACTCAATAAATAAAGGGTTTGTATGTTCTCTATATCCAACATGATGTATTATTCTAATGTATCTTTTTTGTAACACGGTTAATGAATGAAGTGCACATTTGTAGTTATTTTCCCATATTTCTACACAATAACTCAGATATGGTAACACTAGCGAGCCGTAGAGAACATGAAGTGATTATTGGTCCAGGATATATTTTGCTTTGTTCATTATTGAAATGTTTCTTGCCACCTTATGTTGTATATTCTTTATATGAGATTTCCAGTTCATTGTATCATCTATTAATACTCCCAAAAATTGAGTTTCTTTTAACTTTCCAATGTCTACTCCGTCTATTTGTATTCGTGTATGATGCTCTTTTCTACTGTTATCAAGTAGCATTATTTCAGTCTTACTGAGATTCAAAGAAGTCTGTTTGTGTCAAACCATCTTTTTAATTTGTTCATCTCTTCTGTTATTATTTGTATTATCTTCTGTGTGTTCTCTCCTGAACATTATACATTTACTTATTTACACACACTGATGCAAGGCGCTAACCACGACCCATCAGGAGCAATGGATACCTTGCCCAAAGACACAACAGCTGTGACTAGGATGACGGACACTGGATTCAAACCATGAACCCACAAGTTGCTACCATTTGAGCCACGCCGCCACACATGATTACAAAGTTCCTTGAACTCTATGTAAAATTAGGGTTACATCTGAAATGTATGGCGCCTCTCTGAAACAAAAAAATATTCTCATATTCCAGTTTCAAAATACTCAGTGTTCTGTTCCATACCACAAGTATACATCTATTTAGAGCAGGGGTGTAAAACGTCAGGCCCGCGAACAGGTTTTATCCGGCTTGCGGGATGAGTTTGCTAAGTATAAAAATGAGCTTGCGGGATGAGTTTGCTAAGTATAAAAATGAGCCGAAATTCTTGAATGAAAGAAACTGCTGTTCTAAATGTGTCCACTAGATGTCGCAATAGCAATTCTTTGTATCTTTGTAGATTATGCTACATATGTAAAAAAAAAAAAAAAAAAAACATTGTTAGTGCACCAGTCGAGGAAAATGAGAAAACTACATGAATAACAACCTGTAATTGTATTTTTATATATTTTTTTTATCTTGATAGATTGAAAATGAACACCAATGAGTTGACTGATGAACTTTATCACTTAATTTAATCAGAAAGTATAAATAACGACAAATAAAGGTAGAACACTAATAACCACAACATGTAATTGTAAAAAAAACAACTACATTATGATTTGTGCATTTTCAGAAAGTGCTTGTTCTATTTTTAAACAAAGAAAACAATCTGAAGTTGTCTTTATTTTTAAGTTATCGCGCCGTGACTTTACCAGTCCGGCCCGCCTGGGAGTAGATTTTTCTCCATGTGGCCCCCGATCCAAAATGAGTTTGACACCCCTGATTGACAAATGGTGGTTTAGGCTTTTGTCAAACAGCACTGCGTATGTCGTTTGTTGGGACCCTAACAACAGCAGTAATCGTTAAAAGTGCAGATATCAAACCCGAAAGCACAGACATAGGCACACTTTTTCTCACCACAGTTACATTTCGCCGCAGTCTGGCTGTCCGGGAACACGGCGGCGAAAAGGTGACTCGTGTCCTCAGAAATGGCATTTTTAAAATCCTGTGACTTTTCCAGGTTTTTCACAACCGTACGAACCCTGCGACTGGCTTTGCAGGCCAATCCCGTGCTGAATTTTGTCACGCGCTGTCAAGTCAAGTCGGAGTATTTATAGATTTCATAGGTACTGGATGAATAATACATAAGGCCCCATAATGGCATGCCCAGGAGCACTGAATGTAAATCGATAGGTGTTGCCTTCGACTGACACAAATTATATCTCTCCTCTGCAGCTCCTACATCTTCTCCTCGCTCTTTTACACTGCCAAACTGTCATTGTACCGTTGTCTGGGGTGATCATGTTTTATGGTGTAACATCATTTCATGGAAACAAAACACGAACCAAGGGGCCTCTGTTGAATGCATTAATACATCTACTTGTACTAGATAAACATATAAATAAACAACTCTATTCATAGACTGAAAGGAAAAGAAGGGGACCAGGAACTGCTACCGTTCAGTACCTGGGTCATTGGTACCAACTTTAGATACGTTTATTCATGTGGTAATAAATGTTCATTTCTTTAATAATAAAATCTCATTGTAAGCTTCGTCTACTTACAGTCTCACAGATTCACGCTAGAAGCCAGTTGTGCAGATGACAGGGTTTTTAATATGTTTTCACAGTTCTCCAAAAGATACTTTGGTGTTGACTTTTCAGTCGCTCCAATCCTCCTCCTCTTCCTGCACCCGGCCGCTCACTGTAAAGACAACAGATGATTAGATTAACACTTACCACCTGTGCAGTCTTAATCATCTGCCAGCTGTGTCTCGCCGTCAGCACATGCCACGCCCCCGTCTGATGGCGCTCTGTTTTTAGCACCCTGGACAGAGGCGGTGACCTTTTCTCCTGCAAGCGCGCTGATCACATTCCCTTTCCACACTCATGTTTTCATTCATCATTTAACACTAAACTGATATTATCTGTTGTTTCATTTGTAAGTATGCATTCATTTCAGTTTATCGTAGGTGTGTTGCCGTAGTCAGTAAGTAGTCTTTGCCATTAAGTTGAATGTGCCGGTCTTACCTTTTGTTAAGCCCTATACATTATTGTATTGCTTGTACTATGCATCGTAGTTGTAGTTTTGAATACCAAATTCAGAGATGTTAAAATCGCCATGTAAAATCGCCGATGCTAATCAGTAGAATTTATATGGTATATCCAATGTAAGTTAACATGGAGCTCGCTTAAAAAGTGTAGCCTTACTTTCGAGCGCTTTGTATGCTTACCTAGTGGCAAGTCCTTGAGACAATTTAAAGTCTGCAAAAATTGGTCTGATTTGATGTGAATTGGTACTTGGTAGTAGGTTCTGGCGGACTCCAGTCGGTACTCACAAGTAACGAATACAGTACCCATTCCAAAAAAAGATTGTCGAATCCAGTTTTCTAAATCTAATATGAAAGCATGTATTTTTGATACATCTCCTGTAAAAAATTAAATGTTTACCATACTTTACGAGCCATAGAGCGCACAACCGGCAAATTTTAGAAGAAATAAATATTTTAATAAATTAGCCGCACCGGACGATAAACCACAGAGATTTACTGGTACAAAATATTTTGTAAATGTTTATTTACATACCTTAATTATTTCCAAATGGTGCCTGTCACACGGCAGTAAAACATCTGATCAAACAAAACAGAAGTCATTGTCATGGACACATCAGCTCTCCAATCAGATAAACAGACTCAAGAGCACACATTTCTGTTAAACCTTCTTTTTTTTAGTCAATGGTGGTGCAATGGCTCAGGTTTTTGCCTTTTGTTGCAAAGAAGGATTTTTTTTTTTTTCAGCATGAGCTTAGGAGGTAAACATTCATGATCCATCTTGACTGTTTTGGACTTATCTGCTATTTGTGCTGTGTTTGGTGTTTATTTCTGCCCAGGAAGACTGACTCCTATTTTGGTTCCTCTACCAGTTTTTGGTCTGTCTTTCTGTGACTTCACTACGGTTTTGGAAGCCTGTCCTACTCACCTGATTCTGGTCGGCAATCGAGAGGGCCAACTTGTCCCTGAATGCCAATCAGGGAGGGTTTATCTGCCAGTGTTGCCTTTCTTGCGATCCTGGTTCATTGTTCCAATTATTGTGTTGTGCCTTCTGGTGTTGCCTTCCCTACTTTATCTTTCCCTTTTTATGCTAACCCTGGTGCTTCCTCAATTAATTAAAAAATACCAAATTATTGCGCGTCCTCTGCATTCTCTGCATCCCGGGATCACGCCAACCGCAACAATGTGCAGCCGTACCACACTGCAAAAAGTCAGTGTTCAAAAACAAAAACAAAAAATACAAACATTAGGGCTATCTTATTTGAACTAGGCAAAATTATCTGCCAATAGAACACGAACATTTGGCTTGTCAAGACTTTCCAAAACAAGTAAAATAGCTACCCTCAATGAACCCAAAAATACCTTAAAATAAGTATATTCTCACTAATAACAAGTGCACTTTTCTTGGTAGAAAAAAAAAGACCTTTTTGCTCAATATGTTGAAAAATATTCTTAAATTAAGTAAATGCTAGTGCCATTATCTTGACATAATGATATGCGCTTGGCATCATGATTTTTTTTTTCGTGCTTGAAGTAAGAAATTATTACTTTAAAAAAGTAGTTTTATATTTGTGAGTGTTGATGACACAACTTTGCATCAGTTGATATTCTAGTTTCAAGCATGTTTTACTCAATATAGGTCATAAAATCTCAGCAACTAGCTGTAATATCTTACTGAGATCATTTAGGACCAAAACCGTTAAAACAAGTTAAACACTCTAACATAAAATCTGCTTAGTGAGAAGAATTATCTTATCAGACAGAAAATAAGCAAATATCACCCTTTTTTGAGATATTTAATCTTACTTAGATTTCAGTTTTTGCAGTGCATAAACATTAACAGGGTATCCGCAGGGTCTTAAAAAGTCCCAAAAATTTGAATTTAAGGTCTTAAAATGTCTAAATTGTCCTAAAATCTCCTTAAGGGTCTTAAAGGCCTACTGAAATGATTTTTTTTTATTCAAACAGGAATAGCAGATCCATTCTATGTGTCATACTTGATCATTTCGCGATATTGCTATATTTTTGCTGAAAGGATTTAGTAGAGAAAATCGACGATAAAGTTCGCAACTTTTGCTCGCTGATAAAAAAAGCCTTGCCTGTACCGGAAGTACCGTGACGTAGCTAGCCCTGAAGCTCTTAAAAATGGCAGCCCACCCCCGCGACCCCAAAAGGGACAAGCGGTAGAAAATGGATGGATGGATGAAACGTTCGTACGCCGTGGCATAGTCCGCACTCAGAGGCATTGGCGCGATGTAAACGTTCACAAAACCAAAAAAAACTCCAATAAAGGCGTTTACCGTATTTTTCGGAGTATAAGTTGCTCCGGAGTATAAGTCGCACCTGCCGAAAATGCATAATAAAGAAGGAAAAAAACATATATACGTCGCACTGGAGTATAAGTCGCATTTTTTTGGGAAATTTATTTGATAAAACCCAACACCAAGAATAGACATTTCAAAGGCAATTAAAAATAAATAAAGATTGTGAACAACAGGCTGAATAAGTGTACGTTATATGACGCATAAATAACCAACTGAGAACGTGCCTGGTATGTTAACATAACATATTATGGTAAGAGTCATTCAAATAACTATAACATATAGAACATGCTATACGTTTACCAAACAATCTGTCACTCCTAATCGCTAAATCCCATGAAATCTTATACGTCTAGTCTCTTACGTGAATGAGCTAAATAATATTATTTGATATTTTACGGTAATGTGTTAATAATTTCACACATAAGTCGCTCCTGAGTATAAGTCGGCCAAACTATGAAAAAAACTGCGACTTATAGTCTGAAAAATACGGTACTTATGTCAAGTGGCTTAGAAATGTTTAAATATGTTCCAGGCTTTTACATAATATATGAGAGGAGTATAATATGAACAAACGTAATGGTAAAAACAATCTGGTCACACTGAATTAGTTTATCTGTAAAATCCAAGTACATTTTTTCTCATGACATTTACAAATCATCCCAAATATCCTTAGTGTTGAAGATCGAAATGTCTTAAGTTGTACTGGTGTTTTTCCAGTTAGTCAT
The DNA here is from genome assembly GCF_033978785.1 of Entelurus aequoreus. Taxonomy (NCBI): domain Eukaryota; kingdom Metazoa; phylum Chordata; class Actinopteri; order Syngnathiformes; family Syngnathidae; genus Entelurus; species Entelurus aequoreus. Next base: position 49,304,541 of record NC_084743.1, on the reverse strand, counting down.
AAGGAATGTTGTTTTTTTTATGGATCACCTAAGGGAGGAATAGTTGAAGACCAGACAGTACATGATAAACTTATCACATATTGCCTTCTTATTTTTGGATTGAGTAGATCCCAATTGGCTAAAAAAAAGAAAGAAAAAAAAGGAAATATTTCTCCACTACCTTTTTTTCCCTGTTGTTTTACGGAACAAGTTAACCGAAATATTAAAAGACCACAGACGAGGCGCTAGCTGTTCAAAGTCGGGACTCGGGGTGGACCACTCATCTGTGCATCAGTTGGGGACGTCTCTGCGCTGCTGACTTGTCTCCACTCAAGATGATCTCCTGCCGGTCCCACTATGGACTGGACTCTCACACTATTAACTAGATCCACTCGACATCCATTGCACCGGTCGCCCAGAGGGTGGGGGGTTCCCCACAGATGCGGTCCCCTCCAAAGTTTCTCATTGTATCCCATTGGGTTGAGTTGTTTCTTGCCCTGATGTGGGATCTGAGCCGAGGATGTCGTTGTGGCTTGTGCAGCCCTTTGAGACACTTGATTAAGGGCTACATAAATCAACTTTGATTGATTGATAAAAACTCCTGTGCTTCTGTAGGTTCACTTCAGTTACTTTGGTTTCTCCTGCCTGCAGTCCAAAAAACATTTATATCCGGCTGATTGGAGGATCTTAATTGCCGAAAGGTGTTAATGAGTGTGAATGGTTGTTTGTCTACATATGCCCAGGTGTTGGCAATCAGACCTCTCGCCCAAAACCAGCTGGAATAGGCCCAAGCGTATCCGTCTCACTGCAGAGCGTACACGGTTACATACATGAATACATGTTATTAGTTTGAAATTATCCAATAGTGAGTGTTACAAACAATATTTAAGATTCTAAACACAATTGCTTAACTGTTGTGTCTTTACAGCAAGCATTTTTAACCCATTTGTGTGCCCTTCTTCAGAGAGACGAGTCAGGGGTCTATTTTTAAGTGAACTACATTACTGCGAACACTTTGTCTCCAGGTCCCTCGACTCCCTTTTGTCTCCTATGGCTACAATAATGTGATCTTTTTAAGGGAATAAATTACCCTACAGACCCTATTTGACAGAATGAGTCAAGTTTCACTGCGGGGGAAATGAATGAAGACTTAGAACAAAAAGAAGTCCGGAAAAAAAATGACCTCATGCCAACTGTGTCACATGTAGTTTTTTGTCTGAGCTACTTAATTATAGACTGCTTGATACTAAGGCTATGTCTACACTAAGTCAGATAACCCCTTAAACGAATAATTATTTAGCCTAAGCATCGTGTCAGCCACACTAACTCATTGTTTAAGGTAACCCTCCTTGGATAATTTTTTACACGGGTAAGTGTGCCGTGTATTTCTTGAATTTCCGGCTCTTAGCTTTGTATGGACTCATTGATCGTTTACAAACTGAGTTCGGAGAGGAAGTGAAGTCAGAAAGACCGCGCCCCACACAGGAAGTGACGTCAGAAAGAACGCGCCACAACCAGCTTCATAACAACCGGAGCTAACCACTGGAAAGATAGAGGCGAGTCATCCAGACATGCCTGTGATTCTCATTCTTCTACATGTACAGACGCTTGTGGAAATCACACATGAATACCTTAAATGAAGGAAACCCACGATTGCAGCTATTTGGGATACAACACTCCTCAGACAGCAAGAGAACTTTCGAATGTCCGGGTCAGCTGTGATTCTACTTACCGAAAAACTTTGTCCATTTGTCCAAGGAGAGACAATGAGAATGCGGGATCCCGTGGATGTGATCAAAAAGGTAGCGTGTGGTTTGTACGTTTGTATTACCGGGCCGACGAGGGAAGACTACGGAAAACATTGAAAGCATTTGGACTGGCAGAGCAGACTGTATCAGTTATTGTCCGCCACGTATGTCACAGACTCAACGTCTAGGTCCAGAGTATATAAAGTCACCAAAAACGAATGGACAATGAAGGTGTAGGCAAAAGAGTGAGGAGTGTCCTGACCAGATATCTTAGATCCCTAGATTGACACATGTAAAATGTTCTTTATCACATTGTTTACTTCCACATGTCCAATAAAGATTTGATTAATTTAGGATGTCTCAGGTGTGTTTCACTACAATAGGGCCCCACAGCACACTGGATTCCAGTTAATTGAAATACCACAACACTGGATATTGTTCAGATAAGTTACATTTAATTTAAGAACTTGCACACAAAGCAACACTGGAGGTGACTATGACGTGTGCATTTTCCGCACATGCGTACTAGGTCGACGAAGGGGAGAGGGGGTCTTAAACGACCATTGTGTGTGTGTGTGGACATGCTAACTTTAGGTGGGATTTATCCTGGATTACCTTAGCTGGCTTAGTGTAGAAGGGACCTACGGGAGAATCTAAACCACATTTTGAAGTAATTTCTTACCACACACCAGTAATACTTCGACTTGATCAACACTGAATGTATTTGTCAGAAAGTTATTTGTATTCCAAATCTTTTTTGGGGTATAAACTACCACCAATATACCCTACTCTATAAATCAAGGTAAGAAAATAATAATTCAATTAGTTGCGCCAAAAGTTTCCATGATTCTGGCTTTTTTAGTCCTTTCTGCCCATAATCTCCCTTTCCCCCTGCACGTGAACGCTTCATTAACGTTTCGAACGTCTGCCTGAGCTCATTGGCTGGGATTAGAGCGTGTGAGCTGTTGAGCATGAGGCATCCTCTAAAGTGGAACTCCTCCAGACCGAAGTGGTGTGTCTTTATGCTCCCAGTAATCATGTCCATCCTGTCGTTAATCTTTCCTCAGTAATGAGAGATCTCATGCAGCTGTTTGCAGGGGTATGTGTGACTCATCACATTTCAAGTATTTTCTTTAAAATTTCTGTTGCATTGGCAAGTGTCAAGACGCACATATGGACCATTAGTCAAGGGTTTGGGCTAAAGCTATGTGTTCTCCTTGAATGCCGTGGACGAGCCTCGATGTTTGTTTCAGTGTGACACCTGCCCCAGTGCACAATGCAAAGTTCATTAAAGAGCCCCTCTCATGCTGACAACATTGGCACTTATTTCCGAGTTCTGGACTTAAAAAGATTGTCTTCAGGTAATATTAGACACAGTAGTGAGTTTAAGTTTGATTTCGAACGATTTTATAGCATATTTTGGAATGGCCAGTATTAGCTCTAAAAAGCGGGCTTGCCTGCATCAGCCTGCTGAGGTCCCCTGTAGAAAAACCAAAGGTAATTTGATATTGAGTAATATAGGGTTGTACAGTATACCGGTATTAGTATAGTACCGCGATACTAATTAATCATTTTCGGTACTATACCGCCTCTGAAACGTACTGGTCCCGCGCCCGCGTCGAAGTCACGTCGTGACATTGCTGGTTTACGAGCAGACGAGCATGTTCGGTAGTACACAATCACGGAGTACTTACAAGCAGACACAGTGTGTAGACAGAAAAAGGAGAACTGATGCATTTTGGCTTAAAACTTCGGTTTTGTTTTTTTTTATATTATGCTTATAAACTCAGAAAATATGTCCCTGGATACATGAAGACTTTGAATATGACCAATGTATGATCCTGTAACGACTTGGTATCGGATTGATACCCAAATTTGTGGTATCATCCAAAACGAATGTAAAGTATCAAACAACAAGCAGATATTAACAGTAAATGAACAAGTAGATTAATAATACATTTTCAACCACTTGTCCTTAATAATGTTGACAAAATAATAGAATGATAAATGAACAATATGTTACTGCATATGTCAGCAGACTAAATTAGGAGCCTTTGTTTTTTTACTTACTACTAAAAGACAAGTTGTCTAGTATGTTAACTATTCTATTTAAGGACTTATATGTGTTTAATGTACCCTAAGATTTTTTGTTAAAATAACACTTATAGTGCAACTTTTTTGTGGTCCATGCCCATTTCTCTGATGATGCAATTGTTGATGACTGAAGTATGCTGTTATCAACCAAACCCTCCTCATCCCACCCCCGGGATTGTAAATAATGTAAATAATTCAATGTATATACTCTGATGATTAACTTGTGTGATGACTGTATTATGCTGACAGTATATATTTGTACCATGAATTGATTTACGTGGACCCCGACTTAAACAAGTTGAAAAACGTATTCGGGTGTTACCATTTAGTGGTCAATTGTACGGAATATGTACTGAACTGTGCAATCTACTAATAAAAGTTTCAATCAATCAATCAATCAAAGTCCTCTTTATTTAGAAAAGTACCGAAAAGTACTGAAAAGTATCGAAATAATTTTAGTACCGGTACCGGTATCAAAATATTGGTATCGTTACAACACTAGAGTAATATGGGCCTGATATTTTGAAATCCAAACAAAACAATCTGTGCAAACTATAACTTTGCATACTTGGGCTGTGAATCTTTGGGCACCACACGATTTGATTTTATTGGATTCTTGGAGCAAACAATTCGATTCAGAATCGATTCTCGATTCAAAATCTATACTTTTTTTTAAAACCATTGGGTGCCAATGATATGATTAACTGCATTCCTCTATGAAATAGATCAACAGCTCTGATACATTTCTATATTACTTAAAATAAAAATGGTTTTATTTTATTTTTTTAAATATCTACCCACACGTTTAACGAAGTGTTATACAAATAAGGCAACAAGAAAAATATATCCCACACTTCTCTTTTATAAAGTAAATCTGTACAGCAGATATGGGCATCTACATTAACTATATGATTTTTTTTTAAATCGTGTAAGAATCATTACAAAAAAGAATTACGATTTATTCTGAGTGTTTTTTTGTGTAATATTAAAAGTTAAAGTACCAATGATTGTCACACACACACTAGGTGTGGCGAAATGATTCTCTGCATTTGACCCATCACCCTTGATCACCCCCTGGGAGGTGAGGGGAGCAGTGAGCAGCAGCAGTGGCCGCGCCCGGGAATCATTTTTGGTGATTTAACCCCCAATTCCAACCCTTGATGCTGAGTGCCAAGCAGGGTAGTAGGATTGTCTTTGGTATGACTCGGCCGGGGTTTGAACTCACAACCTACCAATCTCAGGGTGGACACTCTAACCACTAGTGGGCATGATCTCTGTCCAGGGTGTACCCCGCCTTCCGCCCGGTTGTAGCTGAGATAGGCTCCAGCATCCCCCGCGACCCCGAAAGGGATAAGCGGTAGAAAATGAATGGATGGATGATCTCTACTAATATTATTCATTATTAATATACTGTACATTAGGCGCACCGGGTTATATGGCGCGCTGTCGAGTTTTGAGAAAATGAAAGGATTTTAAGTGCGCCTTATAGTCCGAAAAATAGGATACACTGTCTATGCGGGGAAATGGGTTCCAATTCTGGAGATGACGTCACGTTCATCTGGCGATGGAAAGTGTGGCGTTATCTACCAATTACTCAAAACCAAATTGATACTGTGGGAAATGACCGTCAGACATTTTCAGCAGCAAAAAATACATAATGAGAACTTGTCAGTGAAATTTCGGTCGTCTGGGTCCTTTTAGGAATTGTTGGATCTGATGGATCTAGGCTTGCATATACGGGATGAGCTATGAGCCAGCTTTGGAGCCACACCTCCTCATTAGTTCATTTACATACTTGGTCTAGTCAAATTCAAAGTTCAATTAGGACATTTAATTAGACTGGATTAATCGTCAGGGTTTACACACGTGAGGGGAATAAATTAACTGGCCAGACTGCATTAGTTAATAACACGCTAATGACGGATAACTTTAATTAACTCTTTTAAGAGCAGGGAGAACATGCAAACCCAACCCACATAAAGCAGAACTTGCTTAGAGTATAATGATGTGGGGGTTTTTTAGTATCTGCACTGTGTCACTCTAAACCGGGGGTCAGCAACCCACGGCTCTAGAGCCGCATGCGGCTCTTTAGCCCCTAGTGGCTCCCTGGACCTCTTTCAGAGATGTGTGAAAATGGAAAAAGATGAAGAAAAAAAATTTTTGTTTTAATATGGTTTCTGTAGGAGAACAAACAGGACACAAACCTCCCTAATTGTTAGAAATCCCACTGTTTATATTAAACATGCTTCACTGATGAGAGTATTTGACGAGCGCCGTTTTGTCCTACTAATTTCAGCGATCCTTGAACTCATCGTAGTTTGTTTGCATATACAACTTTCTCCGATGCTGCCACAGAAAGACGTGTTTTATGCCACTTCTTTTTTGTCTCATTTTGTTCACCAAACGTATTATACTGTGCGATAATCCACAAAGGTGAGCTTTGTTGATTTTATTGATTTGCTAGAGTGCTAATCAGGCATATTTGATCAATCCATGATTGCAAGCTAATCAATGCTAACATGCTATTTAGGCTAGCTGTATGTGCATATTGCATCATTATGCCTCGTTTGTAGGTATATTTGGGCTCATTTAATTCCCTTTACTTATGTACCCTGTGTATTTAATTTATATTTGCATGCCTCATGACACATTATCTGTAGGTAATATTGACTGCATTTCCGATAGTTGTTTGTTGTTCCAGACCACAGCAAACTTTACCCAGCTTGCAAAGATTGTAATAAATCCATTAGAAGAAGACAGCCTGCCGTTTCCTTTAACTTGGACACACACATCCAGGAGTTATCTCACCCTCTGAGAAGTTTTACTAATGTTTTCCAATGTTGTAAAAATGTGTAGAATAAATATTACATTCCAAATTTTTGTCAAAGAAGATTTGTGACAGCCTTTAAACGTAGACTAATATAGCTAATATAAACACTTACATCATGTGTTGTCTTCATTATAACACTTATATAAGACTTTTAAAGTGATTTTGATAGTAGGCTAATATAGACACTTACATCATGTGTTGTCTTCATTATAACACTTATATAAGACTTTTAAAGTAATTTTGATAGTAGGCTAATATAGACACTTACATCATGTGTTGCCTTCATTATAGCACTTATATAAGACTTTTAAAGTAATTTTGATAGTAGGCTAATATAGACACTTACATCATGTGTTGTCTTCATTACAACACTTATATAAGACTTTTAAAGTAATTTGATTGTAGGCTAATATAGCTAATATAGACACTTACATCATGTGTTGCCTTACTTATAACACTTATATAAGACTTTTAAAGTCATTTTGATAGTAGGCTAATACAGCTAATATAGACACATGCATCATGTGTTGTCTTCATTATAACACTTATATAAGACTTTTAAAGTTATTTTGATAGTAGGCCAATATAGCTAATATAGACACTTACATCATGTGTTGCCTTCATTATAACACTTATATAAGACTTTTAAAGTAATTTTGATAGTAGGCTAATATAGACACTTACATCATGTGTTGTCTTCATTATAACACTTATATAAGACTTTTAAAGTAATTTTGATAGTAGGCTAATATAGACACTTACATCATGTGTTGTCTTCATTACAACACTTATATAAGACTTTTAAAGTAATTTGATTGTAGGCTAATATAGCTAATATAGACACTTACATCATGTGTTGCCTTACTTATAACACTTATATAAGACTTTTAAAGTCATTTTGATAGTAGGCTAATACAGCTAATATAGACACATGCATCATGTGTTGTCTTCATTATAACACTTATATAAGACTTTTAAAGTTATTTTGATAGTAGGCCAATATAGCTAATATAGACACTTACATCATGTGTTGCCTTCATTATAACACTTATATAAGACTTTTAAAGTAATTTTGATAGTAGGCTAATACAGACACTTACATCATGTGTTGTCTTCATTATAACACTTATATAAGACTTTTAAAGTAATTTGATTGTAGGCTAATATAGCTAATATAGACACTTACATCATGTGTTGCCTTACTTATAACACTTATATAAGGCTTCTAATTTGTTGCGGCTCCAGACAGATTTTTTTTTTTTGTATTTTTAGTCCAATATGGCTCTTTCAACATTTTGGGTTGCCGACCCCTGCCCTAAACCATATTTTCAATACTCCACTAGGCATATAGCGTATTTTGTCCGGTAATTTGAATTATGGTTGTAATGTGTCTAGCTGGTCACAGTAATATTTTATCAAGCTCCTTATCTTAAGCAAAACAAAAGTAACAACATCCAGTGTTGTAATAGTAATAAATAAATGTACATCACATTTTTTTACTGTTTGGACTTGGGTGACCATATTTTGATTAACCAAAACTTGGACACGGACATTGAGATACTCAAATGATACGCAAAGCCTTTAATTTTGAATACATTTAAAGTATGCTTCCTTTATACAGATAAAACATTGTTGTATTACAAAATAATATCAATAACCAAAGATGAAAATTTAGATCTGCTCCTCAGAGGTTGTTACTCAAAAATATTATCATGTCTAAAATAACATATCTTAAAAAAATAACTTGTCAATAATGCAAAAATAACTTGACAATCTCTGGAATTATATGATTCTTTTTAATAAAAAAAATAATAGCTCTCATTTTAAGTCTTACTGGACAAATTAAAGAACTAAACAACATTTACAACAATAACCCCAATTTATCAAGACCTCTGTCACCCTGCCTATTAGCTTTTTATGACAATTAAATACACTTGGGCTCAAAGTATGCCAGTGAACCAAAGCGCAGGCCACTTGAGTAAATTAATTTTAATTGAATTGAATTTATTATACTGATTATGATGCCTCAAGGGGGAATCTAGTTCACACCTGCTCTATATTTGTTGTTGTGGACCAAACACATGCAGGCACACTGGGAGAGATGTTAAAGTGAGGAGGCTGGCCAACAGTGCCTTGTAGGGATAGGTACGTAATAATAACATCTGAAAAATATTTAACACTGTGCTGATGATGATAACTGTGCTGTTCAGGTGTTGTATCTTATTTTCTTACACCTCTCAGTCTCATTTGCAAGTATGCATTTATTTCAGTTTGTCCTAGATGTGTTGTTGTGTTGTCTAGTCAGGCAGCAATCTTTGTCATTAGGTTGAATGTAGCAAATGTGTCTTTTGTTGCGCCCTACCAAGTGTTGATACGGTACTACCAGTGTTAAATTTGACAGCAGTTTTTAATTTAGTTTTAGTCAAAGTCTTTTGACAAAACTGAACTTTAGTTTTTGTCTAAGTTTAGTGATCTAAATTGATTTAGTTTTAGTCTGGTTTTAGTCAACATTTCTGCAATTGGATTCATATGTTGCACAAATGCAGCGGGTGCATGAATTCCAATGAGGAGCACGTCTTTCCAGAAAATCGGTGCCATGTGCTCAACCGGATCAAAATCAGAATTTTGTCCACCAAACGTATTATACTGTGCGTGAATGCACAAAGGTGAGCTTTGTTGATTTTATTGATTTGCTGGAGTGCTTATCAGGCATATTTGGTCAATCCATGACTGCAAGCGAATCAATGCTAACATGCTATTCAGGCTAACTGTATGTACATATTGCATCATTATGCCTCGTTTGTAGATATATTTGAGCTCATTTAAATGACTTTACTTATGTCCTCTGTGTATTTAGTTCATATTTGCATGCCTCATGACACATTATCTGTATGTATTACTGGCTGCATTTCTGATAGTTGTTTGTGTGCCATGTTGTTCCAGACCACAGCCAAACGTTACCCAGCTTGCAAAGGTTGTAATAAATCCATTAGAAGAAGACAGCCTGCCGTTTCCTTTAATTTGGACACACACATCCAGGAGTTATCTCACCCTCTGAGAAGTTTTACTAATGTTTTCCAATGTTTTAAAAATGTGTAGAATAAATATTACATTTCAACATTTCTGTCAATGAAGATTTGTGTCAGCCTTTGATAGTAGGCTAATATAGCTGATACAAAAGGATCAAAATCAGAATCAGAATCAGAATCAGAAATACTTTATTAATCCCCGAGTGGAAATTAAAATGTTCACCACAATCCCATTCAAGAGCAGACAAACATTACAGGGAGACAGAACAGGATCGCTGAGGGGTCTGCCGACTTATGACGCCCCTTACAAAAAAGGTGAAAAACAGGTCAACGCTGGGGAGGTGGGGGAGGGGAAAAAATCCAGTCTAAGGCCATGTCTACACTAAGTCATTTAACCCCTTAAACAAATAATTATTTAGCCTAAGCCCCGTTTCAGCCACACTAAACAAGCGTTGAAGGTCCCCCTCCTCTGACAATTTTTTACACGGGTAAGTCAGCCGTGTAGTTCTTGAATCTCCGGCACTTAGCTTTGTATGGACTCATTGATCATTTACAAAGCGAGTTCGGAGAGGAAGTGACGCCAAAAAGACCGCGCCCCGCACAGGAAGTGACATAACAAAGATGGAGGCGGATCATCCAGACATGCCCGTGTTTCTCCTTCCTGTACATATACAGGCGCCTTTGGAAATCACAAATCAATACCTTAAGAGAAAGCGATTGCAGCTATTTCGGATAAAACACTTTTCAGACGGCAAGAGAACTTTCAAATGTCCGGGTCAGCTGTGAGTCTATTTACCGAAAAACTTGGCCCCTTCCTCCCGTGGATGTGGTACAGGCAGTGTGTGACTACAAATATTGCTTTATGGATGTGACTGTGAAATGGCCAGGCAGCGTGCATGATGCCCGCATCTTTGCTAACTTCAACATTAGCACGCTGCTGAAAGATGGAACAATCCCCTCGTGTCCCAAACTGTTTATCACATTGTCTACTTTCTCATGTCTAATAAAGATTTGATTAATTTATGATGGCCCAGGTGTGATTCACTACAATAGGGCTCCACACCACACTGGATTGTAGTTAATTGAAATACCACAACACTGGATATTGTTCAAAGGAGATACATTTTCATTTAAAAACTTGTACACAAAACACAGCAAACAAATGTAAAATGCACAGCAAACTATTTACAATATAGCTCTTTTAAATAACTTCACAGTGAAGTAAAGTCATCTACTGGAGCCAAGGGAATAAAAACCTCATAGCCATAGCACACATAAACATGTGTGTAAGAGGGAAACATCAAAGAACACAAAACATTAAAGGCATTAAAGCAGCAGCGCTGATGCAACTAGCCATTTCTACCTACAGCTACAAAAAAACATAAAAATATACGTTGAGGTGGCCTCTGCGGTGTTCCACGCCATCGTCTGTGGGGAGGGCATGGCCAGAGACAGGAGCAGACCCAACAAAGCAACCAAGAGAGCCGACTCCACCCTCGGCCGCCCAGCAACTCTCGGCCAGTGTCCAATCCAATCCAATCCAATCCACTTTATGTATATAGCACATCTACACAACAAGAATGTTTCCAAAGTGCTGCACAGCCATGTTAAAAACAATATTAAAACAATATTAAAAACAATATTAAAAACAATATTATGCTACACCAATGACTAAATAAAAACAAAGAATAAATGAATAGAAAACCAATACAGAGACAATATAAAAAATAAATATGATTAAAAACGATTTTAAAGGGTAAAACCAATTAAAACAGTAAAATAGACATTAAAATGTATAAAAAAACACAGAGAACAACAGAGGAAAGAAGACCACACAACTCACGTATAGTGTTAAAAGCCAAAGAATAAAAGTGGGTCTTAAGACGAGACTTAAAACACTCCACTGTGGAATCAGTTTGAACATGGAGGGGCAGAGTGTTCCAGAGTTTAGGGCCGACCACAGAGAAGGCCCTGTCTCCCCTGGTTTTAAGTCTCGTCCTGGGCACCACGAGCTGGAGCTGGCTCTCGGACCTCAGAGCGCGCGCAGGAGTGTAAATTTGGATGAGGTCCGAGATATACTGAGGTGCCAGTCCATGTAAAGCTTTAAAAACAAACAGCAAGGATGAGCGAGGATGCGTCTAAGGAGACTGAGGTGTCCGATACCTGCTCATTCAGCCAAGACACTGTGAAGCTTGTCCGTCCCGCAACCCTGTCTCTTCATCCGCATCTCCTCCAGTCTCTCCAAACGTACTCTGGTGTGGCAGAGACCCAGCAGCTGGTCTCCATGGCCAAAAGGCTCCCGGGAGGCAGATCTAAAAGTTCACAAAAAAGCACAGCAGAAGTCATGAAAGTGCCACCCCTTGTCACACAGTCCCAAAGGGTCCTGAACCAAAAATAACAAAAAAAACACATGAAAACAAGAGGTAAACATCAGGAACACAGAAGGATGATACAAGCGCACAGAAGTCCTGCCACCAGCAGCCACTACGGCGGTGCCATCTTGGAAAAAAATTAATAAAAGAATACCAAAAAAAATGTGACCTCACGTGCAACAAACATATCAAAATATAGTACCATTTAATTTTATGTGAGCCGGTAGCACTGACGGAATTTGGTCATTACCTTTTAAAAATACAGAAGTGTTACGTACGGTGGGGGAAGGAGACGACACAGCGACAGGGATAAGTTCAACAGGTTTATAGAACTTGATTATGTGTTTGGGTGTGTATGGTACCAAGAGTGTATGGTGCAAGACGGTGTGAAGAATTAACAATGTAAATGTTAGCAGAGGGTGTTGTCTGTGCGTGTTGGATGAATCGTTCAAAAGTCCAGAGGGGCAAGGCAAAAAGACAGTCCGTGGGCAAGCGAGAGGTTAGGGGGCTGGAGAGAGGTGTCGAGGGAAGCAGTCCAAAGTCCGGCGGGCAGTCCAGAGAACAAAGGACATATAAGACACGGGCAGAGGGAAAGCACAGAGAGCAGGTACGAGGAGGGAAGCCAGAGACGGGATGCTTACTAAGTGGAGTGAACTACGTTCCGGCACTGGATCTTCGGGTCCGCTGGCCCTCATCAGATCCAGGTGCGCAGATTGACGATTGCCTGCAGCCGTGCAGGCACGTGGCCGCGATGCGGGAAGAGCGATCAGTGACAGGAGGTCCGCACCCATCCTGAGTTGAGGTTCAGTGCCTTGCTTGAGGACACCTCAGCAGTAGTCTGGAAGCAGATTCGAATCTCTCCAACAACTTGTTGCAATGTCTTTTGTTTGCAAAGCAATGCACTGTTTGGGAAAAAAGTAAAGACAAAAAAAGAAACCCTAAAAATACAGTTCTCCCCTCCTAAGACACGCTACCTTACAGTCTCATACATTTCTTACACCAGCACAAACAGACACGTTGTGCTTCATCCCTGCATTTTATAGTGTCTCCTGGGCTGATTGTGTATGCACACACAAACATGATACAGCCCACCGGCCAGTCAGCCCTCGCTTCTCTCTGGGCTCCGGAGGCCAGTTAGCAAAGGCGAGCATCAATCATTTAGCCAGTCAGTCGATGAGGTCGTGTATAGGTGAGGAGCCCGTATCAGAACCACAATCTCTCACTACAAGGAGCCGGGATGGCTGTAGGGGCCAGATCCCAGAGACCCATGGATGTCTTGAATAAGATGTAAGACGGAAAGCTCAGCAGGGTTGCATAGCGAGGCTGCAAATAACTGCAAAGTTAAATACTTGTTCTCGAAGCTTATTAAAAAGCTTTATTGAGTGCTCAGTTTACTATCCAAAAAAACATGCTGAGCCTTAAGCCTGAGTTTATCAACCCATGCTCATGTTCTGTCCAATTAATTATCCGCACAACACGATATTACTGAACAGAATATGGCCAGTTAAATTGAATAGTCCCCAGATTAAGTTTTTTTTAACCATTCGCGTACACATCTGTGTTCTATCTGCTTTAGGTATACCAGCATATGCATCAAAGTATTTGTTTACACAAGGGTTTACACTTATGCTAGGGGTGACAAACGTACGGCCAGAGGGCCGAATCAGGCCCGCGAACAGGTTGAGTTTGCTAAGTATAGAATTTGGTAATACTTTAGTATGGGGAACCTATTATAAGTAACAATGACTTAATTTAGAGTTATTTGGACACTAGGGGAACATATAAGGGTTAGGGTTAGGGCTACTAATAGGCAATAATTCTGAGTTTATTGAGGGAAGACTCTTAGTTAATGGCTTACTGGTTGTATAAAAAGTCCATGCAGAATAAGGCATTAATAAGTACTTAATAATGACTAATGAAGCCAATATGTTACTAATTTAATTAATGGTGAATATGTTCCCCATACTAAAGTGTTACCTAATATTTAACCTGAAATTTTTGAATGAAAGAAACTGCTGTTCTAAATGTGTCCACTGGATGTCGCAATATAAATTATTTGTATCTTTGTAGATGATGCTACATATGTAAAAAATAAACCACATAATGTTAGTACATCAGTCAAGGAAAATGATTAAACTACATACTGTAAGTAACATACTGTAATTTGATTTAGATAAAACAATTTTTATCTTGATAGATTGAGAAATAAAACCAATGAGTTGACTGATGAACATTCTCACATAATTTATTCAGAAATTATAAATAACGACAAATAAATGATTAACCGCAACATGTAAGTGTAAAAAAAAAACAACAACATTATGATTTGGACATTATCCGAATGTGCTTGTTCTATTTTGAAACAAAAAAAAACAATCTGAAGTTTTCTTTATTTTTAAGTTATCGTGCCGGGATTTTACCAGTCTGGCCCACTTGGGAGTAGATTTTTCGCCATGTGGGCCCCGATCTAAAATGAGTTTGACACCCTTGACTTATGCACTCATCTCCTTCTATCAAGTGACAATGCCATTTACTGGCCTGGTGTGAACATTATAGTTGGTTTTACAGAGATATCTTGACATGATTTATTTTCAATCAATCAATAAAAATTGATTTATACACCGTATTTTCCAGGTATTTAAGCCGCACCCAACACATTTTTGAATAAATGAATATTTTTACATATATTAGCGTACCCGACCACAAGACACAGTTTTATACAGGTACAAAACATTTTGTAAATATTATTCAATTGTTACCCAACAGTGCCTGTCACACGGCAGTAAAACGGCTGATCAAACAAAACAGAAGTCATCATCATGGACCCACTAGCTGCGGAAGATAGCTCTCCAATCATCTAAACAGACTCAATAACTTCACGTTGAATTTTTGGTGAATTAACAAAACTGAAACAATACAAAAAGAATCCCATTGTAAGTTAATAATACTAACACAGACACTAGTAAATGTGTTAACATATTCGCTAATGCTAACGACGCAAGCTTGATTATGTTATAATAGCACGTACAAATATGCATAAAAACAATCCTACACACATCACAGATGGTACGGTTTAGTAAGTATGAGTTGTTTTAGTTATATTGTAACACTTACAATTGTTGCTTGGAGTGATGAATGAATAACCTTTTCGTGTCCGTGTTGAAAACTTTTTGATGAATACAAAAAATTATGGCCGTTAGTGAAGACAAAGCCATAAATTAGCCGCAGGGTACAAAGCGTAGGAAAAAAGTAGCAGCTTATAGTCCGGAAAAAAAATATGGTAGCTCTTAATCAAAAGTGTCTCAAAGGGCTTTCACAAACATCCCTTGATCTTAACCCACATCCGGGCAAGGAAAAACTCAAATGACCCCGGCTGGGGAAAATAAGTAACTTTGAGTAGAGACCCCAGATATAGGGACCCTCCCGCCCAGGATGATGGGCTGCAATGGATGCCTAGCGAGTATTATTATTGAAGTGGGCGACACAGAGACGTCCACCCGAGGTCACAACTCAGGTCAGCTATTTTGAAGAGATTCCAACTTTTTTTTTACTAGGAAACAACTTTATCATTTCTGTTATTTATTTTACTATTAAAACATTTGATAACTGGGTAAATGTTGAACACAGAAAATTAACTATCAGTTATTTCTAAGAAAGGGACAAGGGATGCGATTACACGAGGTGTTTTAGAACAGCTCGAGGACTGGTATCACAAAATGTATACAGTGGTACAAGGGCTGCACTTTTTTAGCTAAAAGTTCATTCCAGATTTTTTTCTCTGAAAACGCGAAATTCGATTTTTTGGGATAAAAACTACCCAAAGAAGTGGTGTTTGCTTACACCATCATGTTATTTGTTATAAAATAGGCTAATGAATAGGCTAAATAAACCTCTACAACGCGACCTTGTATGCATGCGCGAAATATGCGCACGTCATAGTCACCTCCAGTGTTGCTTTGTGTGCAAGTTCTTAAATTAAATGTAACTTATCTGAACAATATCCAGTGTTGTGGTATTTCAATTAACTGGAAACAGTGCGCTGTGGGGCCCTATTGTAGTGAAACACACCTGAGCCATTATAAATTAATCAAATCTTTAATAAATACGTAAAAGTACACATTGTGACAAAGAACATTTTACAACAATCAATCTGAGGATCTAGATATCTGGTCAGGACACTCCTCACTCTTTTGCCTTCACCTTCATTGCGCATTGATTTTTGGTGACTCTATATACTCTGTACATCGACGTTGAGTCTGCGACATACATGGCGGACGATAACTGATACAGTCTGCTTTGCTAGTCCAAAAGCATTCGCCGTTTTCCGTAGTCTTCCCTCAACGACCAGGTAATACAAAGCACACGCTACCTTTTTTATCACATCCACGAGAGCCCGCATTCTCGTTGTCTCTCCTTGGACAAATGGACAACGTTTTTTCGCTAAGTAGAATCATAGCCGACCTGGACATTGGAAAGTTCTCTTGGCGTCTGAGAAGTGTTGTATCCTAAATAGCTGCAATCGCTTTCTCTTAAGGTATTCATGTGTGATTTCCACAAGCGTCTGTACAGACGGAAGGAGAAACACGGGCATGTCTGGATGACTCGCCTCCATATTTCCAGTGGTTAGCTCCGAGTTACGAAACCGCTTTATTATGAAGCTGGCTGTGGCACGTTCTTTCTGACGTCACTTCCTGTGTGGAGCGCTGTCTTTCTGGCGTCACTTCCTCTCCGAACTCACTTTGTAAACGATCAATGAGTCCATACAAAGTTAAGAGTCGGTGATTCAAGAAATACACGACGCACTTACCCGTGTAAAAAAATATCCAAGGAGGGGGACTTTAAACGACTGTTTAGTGTGGCTGAAACGGAGCTTAGGCTAAATAATTATTCGTTTAAGGGGTTAAATGACTTAGTGTAGACATAGCCTTAAACTAGACAAATATTTGTGTATTTATTCATTATTTCAGCCTTTTTTCTTAACATTATGCCTTTTTGCTCTATTTTTTAATATTTGATGGGTATCTTGTTTATCTTATTTATAAAATTTTCTTTACGGGTCTATAAAAAAAGCTGTGTTCCACAAATGGCCCCCAGGTCACACTTTGAACAACACTGGTTTACATATTTCCCCAGGGGGGTAATGTGTTGCCAACTGGCGAAAGAGTGTCTTGAAGCAAGGTATTCTCAAACTGTGGTACGTGTACCACCAGGCCGTTTCCACATAGTGGTATGCCCGGGGTGTCCAAAGTGTGGCCCGGGGGCCATTTCCGGCCCGCAGCTAATGTTTTACCGGCCCGCGGCACATCATTCTAAAAATACTAAAAAAATGTTTAAAAAGACATTAAAAAGTAGAATAAAAGAATAAAAGAGCAAATAGGTGAAATGCAACGAGAAAAAGTAGCATTGTTGACTCTAATAACACCATTTTTAAAAATAATTTCTCAAAAAAAAAAGAATCAAAATCAATGTTGTTATGAATTATTGACTGATTCAAGGACAAAAAGGACAAAAATACAACAAACAAAAAAACATGAAAAATATGAAAATTATTTAAAAAAATACATACTAATTATATACTAAAGCTAATTATACTAATTATTATATTGATTGTTATTATAAATATACTAAATACACTATAGATTATCTGAAGCTGATATAGAGATTTAAGTAAAAAAAAAAAAAAAAGCATGACCTTTTTATGAGTGGAGCACTTTTAGATCCCCAAGAATTTTAGTGGAATTAAAAACACCTGTCTTTGCTAAAAAAAAAATCAACTAATAATAAATTCAAATAAATTTTGCTATGGATTATTGACCTATTTAGGGATCCAATTACTTCACATCAAATGTTCCACTTTGAAAATCTTTTTGGGAAAAATATTGGATATTTTGTATTTTTACCCCCAAAAATAGGGTTTTTACAAAAAGCTCATGAAATGTAAAAAAAATAATAATAATAAAATAAATACATAAATTAAAAAAATTATATAAAAAAAAAAAATATATATATAAAAAAAAATAAAAAAATAAAAAAAATTTAAAAAAAAATTTTTTTAAAAAAATAAAATAAAAAAAATAAATAAATTAAAAAATATATATATATATTCACCTGAAGTTGAATTAGAATTAGAGATTCAAGCGTTTGATAAAAAAAATAATATATGACTTATTTTTAACCTTTTAAGACTGAAACCCTTCTGGGTCCCTCGGACCTAACTTGAGGGAGCCCCAAAGGTTAAAAAAAAAAGAAGTGTATATTGTGTTGGTTTTGAAAATGAAAAAATATCAGAATGGCCCCCGCGTGCTTTGATTTTTCAGTGTGCGGCCCTCAGTGGAAAAAGTTTGGACACCCCTGTGGTCACTAAATTAAAGTACAGTGTTTTGTTTTCCTTTGTTCAAACACAGTGTAACAGTTCCAGCTGTGTGTGATGTTACAATGGCCAAACATTTTAAATATACTCGTTAAATAAAACTTCCGCCTGGTTTTTAATGAATTTTAGGCCTACTACGCTACTGTATTTTAATGGTGGTCATTATGGTGGTACTTAGAGAGTCAAGTTTTTTTCTGAGGTGGTACTTGGTGGAAAAAAAAGTTGATGAACCACTGCTCTACACTGTGCCTGGTTATGATTTGATTACGTTTATTATTTTTTGTTTCTTTCTATTTGCACATTTCAACATATAGAATAGATTTTAGTTAGTTTTTTTTTCCCTCTGCTTGACGACCACAATGTATTTTCTTCGTGTTTCTTAAAGTCACAAAGTTGCCATTTGAAATGACTATAGTTTTGTGTCATGTCTATGATCTGCCTTTTTCCTACATAAAAAAAAATCCTCCAAAACTCAAATCCATAATTTTTTCGGGGGTTGCGCTGGCAGCAAAATAGTATTATTTTATCTCCCACTTTAGTGTTGTAAAACCATCACGCAGTTAATTTTGCTCTGATCCGCCAAAAATACAGTATGTATCAGTGACAGTATTACCATATGAAATGCAGACCAAATATAATAGCAAATACAGAATGAATAAATCATATCTCACAAACAGAATAACTGAAATGTATTAGATTGGATTTGTGATGTTATCCCTATCGAGGTGTTAAGGTGCAATCTTCTGTCAGGAATGGTACTTTAATTCCATTCTTTAACATGAGGAATGTGTGTGTCCATGTACACGTCTGAATGTAAATGTGTGTGCGTGTGCATGCCAGGTGCATGTGTCATCATAGCCAACATGAAAGCAGTGATTGGAATCTTATTTCTGTCATCAGTCTGAAGGCCAAAGCTGCTGTGCACGGACTAAAACCCTAAGCCTGACCCTCTCAGCAGCATTAACCAGCTCTCCATCTCCTTTAATCTGCGCTCTTTTTTCTTCTCGATGATGCCCAATGATGGATGGCCCTTGTGATGCCTTTTATTCTTGAGACATTGCCAGATTTGTCTTTTGTTGTTGTTGTCACTGCAAGGCTGAACTGAAGATGAAGAGTACTGTATTTGTATGTGCCCAGTTTAAAGTAGACCTTATACACCAACATATCCAGGAATTTATTGACCTGGTGTTTATCACACCTCAACGTTTCTAAAAAAATATTATAAATCAGGCTGTACACCATAAAGCAGGGGTGTCCAAAGTGCGCCCCGGGGGCCATTTGCGGCCCGCGGCTAATAGTTTACCGGCCCGCCACACGTTCTGGAAATGCTATTGCAAAAATGTAAAAAAACATTATAAAAATGTGGAATGAGGTGAAATCTGACTAGAAAAAGTTGCAATGTTGACACAAAGCTGCCATGCAGGCTGTTGTTTTGCTTTATTTTTCTTTTTTTGCCATTTCTCAAAAAAAAAAGAAAAAAATAACTCAATGTTATAATGAATTATTGACCTACTCAAGGCTCCAATTATTTCAAATATTTAACTTTAAAATGTTTTATGTGGAAAATATTGTGTGGTTGCCATACAAAAACATCAATGTTTTCTTTGACAAAAGAGCATAAAACAAACAAAATAATAGTTCAAACGTAAAATCAACAGATATATCTGAAGTTCATCTCATAACTTAAGTGTTGAAAGTAAAAAAAAACTAATAAAAATGCATCACTTTATGAATGGGACACCTTTTGGGTCCCAAATATATTTAATGGGATTTTATTTGTCTTTTCACTGTGATTACTCAAAAATAATAATGAATGGTGTCCTGCATTATTGATCTTTTTAAGACTCTAATTACTTCACATCAAACATTGCTTTTTGAATGTTTTGGGCAGTTGGGGAAATACTGCATATTTCAGTTTTATTATAAAAAACAAAGTTGTCTTTAACAGAAAAGGCATAAAACCTTTTTGGTTTTTTTAACTTTATTTCAACCTGAAGTTGATATACTGTAGAGATTTACTGTAAGAGTTAAAAAAATATATATATATATAATAATTAGACTTGTTTTTTTTACATTTTAATGACTTAGACCCTTTATGGTCCCCGGGAGCCCTAAAGGTAAAACATTTTTTTTTTTTTTTAACTTTATTTCAACCTGCAGTTGATATACTGTAGAGATTTACTGTAAGAGTTAAAAATATATATATATATATATATATATAATAATTCGACTTGTTTTTTTTACATTTTAATGACTTAGACCCTTTATGGTCCCCGGGAGCCCTAAAGGCTCATTAAAAAACAAAACAAAATCCATATATTTTGTTATGGTTTGAAAATGAAAAATATCAAAATGGCCCCTGCATGCTTTAATTTTTCCGTGTGCGGCCCTCAGTGGAAAAAGTTTGGACACCCCTGCCATAAGACAAAATGAAAAAAGTGTTTGTTGCTCTTGCACATCTTGAACATTACACACGCCGCTCAAAAATCTATCAAAATGTTTTAGTATGACTTTGGTAAGCAATGTAGCCGCACCGTTTAAAGAATTGTACTGTGCTTTAACATGCAAGTATTATTATGATGTGTGTATAAGGTAAGACATTATCTGGCGTTTTGTTTCGCAATATTATGCAAAAGCAACTTCTCTTACCTTCTGATACCTGCTGATATGTATTTGGGATCTGCCTTTGTAGTTGGTGCTGACATCGTAGTCGATAAGCTTCTTCTTTTTCTCTATCTTCTTGTTATGGGACATTCATCCTCCGCTCTTGCCATTTCTAACATAAAGTAGTGTAAAATGCTTACTTATATTTGTCAGCAAACTCACCATGAAAGCGCTAAAACATACCGGTGCAGTGAATTTACATTATTCACCCAAGGAACTTTAGTTATTAGAGAGTTCTGGTCGGATGTTTTTTCACGGGACACATTTCCGGTGTGGTTTTTTCCGGATGAGGAGATGCTGCTCCGTTATTGATTTAAGTCAGGGGTGTCCAAACTTTTTCCACAAAGGGCCGCACACTGACGAGTCAAAGCATGCGGGGGCCGTTTTGATATTTTATTTTGTAAAAAAAACAAAAAAAACCTATCTAAAACAGACATAAATTTACAGACAAAACAATGTGTCTGCTTCGTATGAATTATTAGTATTCAAATTAGCTACCATATTTGCTTATTATCTCCCTCTCCCTCTCCATGCGAGACAGGCCCATTCTTTGGCTATTTTTAAGACCCCTCTTAAAACCCATTTTTATTCACTGGCTTTTAACCCAGCATGAGACTTTAAACTGTTTTTAACTTTTAACTTTTTTAACGGTTATTAACTTTTTAACTGCTTTTTATCTAACAAGTTGTTCTCAGGGTAATTTGTATTTGCTTTTTTAGTGTGTATTTTACTTCTGTTTTAAATGTTATTTTTTGTTTGTCTTTTGCCTCTATTTCTTTGTGGTGTACAGCCCTTTTTTCTTCAACTGTTGTTGTTTTTAAAGGGCTTTATAAATAAAGTTGGTATGGTATGGTATTATGCTTACATTTTTACTGTTGTTTTTTTGTCTTATTTTATATCAACAATATGCCGCGGGCCAAAAAAACTTGAGTTGCGGGCCGCAAATGGCCCCCGGGCCACACTTTGGACACCCCTGATTTAAGAAAAGTCTGAATGTCATTAAAACAGTTAGCTCCATCTTTTGTCACTTCTTCCACTCCCGTCCTTGCGCGCCACACCGCTACAACAAAGATGACGGGGAGAAGACGCTGCCGAAGGTGAGCCACGTAAATAAGACCGCCCACAAAACAGCACATCCGGAAGCGACTGTCAGAAAGCGGCTTGGAGATGATCTGTAAAACATAATCTATGCAACATTTTGACCAAAGAACCACCATTACATGTTACATAGACCACAAGGAAGTGTTTTACATTTAGAAAAAAAAAAGAAAAAAACTCCTTTAATGCACCCTATAATCCGGTGCGCCTTATGTATGGGAAAAGATCGAAAATAGACCATTAATCGGCAGTGCGCCTTATAATCTGGTGCGCCCTATGGTCCGGAAAATACGGTAATTAGTGTTGACATATACAAACGGTAGAAAATGAATAGAATGGATATATTTTTTCATCATTTTGCCAAATGTTCAATTGTTGCTGCTTTTTGTACAAAGTACTTTGCTCGAGACTTTGAATTAGTTATACATTATAAACAACAAGCAACAAATCTAGCATCTCTTTCTGGTGTTTTTATATAATGTACTCGTGTTGAGAGACTCTACTTGTGTTCCATCGATGTCCCTGACGAAAGAGGCGAGCTGCAGCGAGCATGACCTCACACATGCTGGGCGCCGTTGCTCCAGTTGGACTTCCTCTCCTTAAAAGCCGTCACTGCCCTCTTAATATTTGCACATGTTGTAGATGGCTGTATGCAGGTATATCTGCGATAGATTAAAATTACATCCACAGAGCAGACATGTTGACAACAGTCCAGACAATGGTGCGCATTTTATATCAGATTTCGGCAGCGCGATTTTCAGTGATCAAAGTTTTTTTTCCGGTGGTCGAGTTTTCGGTACACCACTTGTCAATAGTTCGCAAATAATAATAATCTATTAATTAATACTGTAACGACTAGCTCGGGGGTCGGCAACCCGCGGCTCTAGAGCCGCATGCGGCTCTTTAGCGCCGCCCTAGTGGCTCTCTGGAGATTTTTCAAAAATGTATGAAGAATGGAAAAAGATGAGGGGGAAAAAAAATCAATTTTTTTGTTTTTGTATGGTTTCTGTAGGAGGAAAAACATGACACAAACCTCCGTAATTGTTATAAATCACACTGTTTATATCAAATATGCTTCACTGATTCAAGTATTTGGCGAGCGCCGTTTTGTCCTACTTATTTTGGCGGTCCTTGAACTCACTGTATAGTCTGTTTACATGCATAACTTTCTCCGACTTTCTAGGACGTGTTTTATGCCACTTCTTTTTCTGTCTCATTTTGTCCACCACACTTTTAACGTTGTACATGAGTGCACAAAGGTGAGTTTTGTTGATGTTATTGACTTGTGTGAAGTGCTAATCAGACATATTTGGTCACTGCATGACTGCAAGCTAATCGATGCTAACATGCTATTTAGGCTAGCTATATGTACATATTGCATCATTATGCCTAATTTGTAGCTATATTTGAGCTCATTTAGTTTCCTTTAAGTCTTCTTAATTAAATTTATATCTCATGACACATGTAATATGGCTTTTAATTTTTTGCGGCTCCAGACAGATTTGTTTTTGTTTTTTTTGGTCCAATATGGCTCTTTCAACATTTTGGGTTGCCGACCCCTGGACTAGCTGGTCTTAATGTTTCATGTTCGTGTGGTTTGGATTTAAAGACAGTTTTCCCCACGTTTGCAAACACGCTGTCCGTGCCTGAAGGTGGTTGGCAGAATATGAGAACGTGTTGTTGTCTGGTAAAGCGCAGAGACGAATGTGTTTGCACGGGAGGTAAAACCTGTTAGAATTGTTTGTTATCATCAGATTGATAATAAAAGTTAAAAATAGCGTCAGACTTTGTGTGATTTCTTCTGGGGGCTATAATATATTATCCATCCATCCATGTTCTACCGCTTGTCCCTTTTGGGGTCACGGGGGGTGCTGGAGCCTATCTCAGCTGCATTCGGGTGGAAGGCGGGGTACACCCTGGACAAGTCGCCACATCATCACAGGGCCAACACAGATAGACAGACAACATTCACACTCACATTCACACACTAGGGCCAATTTAGTGTTGCCAATTAGCCTATCCCCAGGTGCATGTCTTTGGAGGTGGGAGGAAGCCGGAGTACCCGGAGGGAACCCATGCAAACTCCACACTGAAAGATCTCGAGCCCGGGACTGAACTCAGGACTACTCAGGACCTTCGTATTGTGAGGCACATGCACTAACCCCTGTTCCACCGTGCTGCCCCGTTTGTTATCATCAGATTGATAATAAAAGTTAAAAATAGCGTCGGACTTTGTGTGATTTTTTCTGGGGGCTACAATATATCATATTACTTTAATTTGTTTTCAAGTAAAAAAAACAAAAAACTTATTCAGAAAATGTGGCGGTAATGAAAACCCTTGACATTATATCTTGCCTTTTTTTTCCTCAATATTTTTGGAAAACCAACTTTTCTTACTTATTGGTTCCTGCTGTTGTGTATTTGGGATCTGCATAAATCTCGAAAATGTGCGCGTTTCCGCCATTGTAGCCCACGCTCTAGTCCATGGGTGTCAAACTCTGGCCCGCGGGCCAAATTGGCCCGCAGTGTAATTTCACTTGGCCCTTGAGGCGATATCAAATTAACACTAAAGCTGGCCCGCCGATCCTCCCGGGAGTCTTCCAAACGCCAGCCAGCCCAACGAGTGCTGGCCCAGTCACATAACATGTGCGGCTTCTGCACGCACACATATTAGAATGCAACACATACTTCATCAACAGCGATACAGGTTACACTGAGGGTAGACGAATAAAAAACTTTAACACTGTTAGAAATATACGCCACACTGTGAATCCACACCAAACCAGAACCCTTTGCAGCACTAACTCTTCCGGGACGCTACAAGGTGTGTGTGTGTGTGTGTGTGGGGGGGGTGTATTTTGTAGCGTCCCGGAAGAGTTAGTGCTGCAAAAGATTCTGGGTATTTGTTCTGTTGTGTGTATGTTGTGTAACGGTGCGGATGTTCTCCCGAAATGTGTTTGTCATTCTTGTTTGGTGTGGATTTACAGTGTGGCGTATATTTCTAACAGTGTTAAAGTTTTTTATACTGGCACCCTCAGTGTAACCTGTATCGCTGTTGATGAAGTATGCGTTGCATTCGCTCGTGTGTGCATACAGAAGCCGCACATATCTTGTGACTGGGTCTGAACGATGTTAGAATGGATGAAAAGCGGACGTGACGATAGCTCGTAGAGTACGTTAAAGGTTAATTTGTTCAACCTTGGCCCGCTGCTTTGTTCAGTTTTAAAATTTGGCCCACTCTGTATTTGAGTTTGACACCCCTGCTCTAGTCAATAAGCTCCTTCTTTTTCTCTATCATTTTGTTGTGGGGCTTTCATCCTCCACTGTTGACATTTCTAATACAAAGTAGCGTAACTACATCTGTCTGTACACTCGCTATGTACGCGTTAAAAACTTCAACATGGCTGACTAGGAGAAAATGCTGTCGAAGTGGAGCCACGTAAATAAGACCGCCCACAAAATGGCACATCCTGAATCTAGGGATCTAGATATCTGGTCAGGACACTCCTCACTCTTTTGCCTTCGCCTTCATTGTCCATTCGTTTTTGGTGACTTTATGTACTCTGGACCTAGACGCTGAGTCCGCGACATACATGGCGGACAATAACTGATACAGTCTGCTTTGCCAGTCCAAAAGCATTCGCAGTTTTCCGTAGTTAGTCTTCACTCGACGGCCAGGTAATACAAAACACACACTACCTTTTTTATCACATCCACTGGAGCCCACATTCTCGTTGACTCTCCTTCGACAAATGAACAAAGTTTTTCGCTAAGTAAAATCATAGCTGACCTGGACATTGGAAAGTTCTCTTGCCGTCTAAGAAGTGTTGTATCTGAAATAGCTGCAATCGCTTTCTCTTAAGGTATTCATGTGTGATTTCCACAAGCGTCTGTACATGTAGAAGAAGGAGAAACACGGGCATGTCTGGATGACCCGCCTTCATATTTCCAGTGTTTAGCTCCGAGTTACGAAACCGCTTTATTATGAAGCTGGCTGTGGCGCGTTTTTTCTGACGTCACTTCCTGTGTGGGGCGCGGTCTTTCTGGCGTCACTTTTTCTCCGAACTCACTTTGTAAACGATCAATGAGTTCATACAAAGCTAAGTGCCGGAGATTCAAGAAATACACGGCACGCTCACCCGTGTAAAAAATTGTCCGAGGAGGGGGACCTTAAACGATAGTTTAGTGTGGCTGAAACGGGGCTTAAGCTAAATAATTATTCGTTTAAGGGGTTATCCGGCTTAGTGTAGACATAGCATAAGATACAAAGCTGTCAGTCAGTGGATTTCAAAATCAGATTTTCTGGTGATGAATCTGTGTTCCCTTTGAGCTGATAGCTTTATAGACCTTTAATCAATCAGCTGTTCAGAGACGGTGGGGTGGAAGGAGCTAAGGGTGGTGGTTTCCTTGATTGGCAACCCGGCCACCAGGGAAGCCAATACACATCATCTAAGTACTTTCCCTTCAGAAACCGTTGCGCTTAAGAACTCCAGGACAAGAGACTTGAAGGCCTGAGAAAGCTCGTTTGCATGTTTGCTCTTGAGATTACCACCTTTGTGGTTGTATTTGCCTCCATGTCCGCACAGTAGCAGGGTTAAAGTTCAGTCTCTATGGTTGGGCTGGCGCTGTGGGTAGGGACTCTGGTTAAGAAGCAAATGAGTGGTCGATGAGATGACCTTCGTTTGGCGAGGGGCCACCCGCTGGAGCTCTTGGGCCCGGAGGTGAGATTAGTCTGGTGAGGCTGATAAAGCCCTGCGTTCTTCCAACAGGGCAACACTCAACGGAGGATTACGCTCCTGGAGAGAGGCGCTTTCCCACACAAAGCAGGTGGTGGAGAGACAAGAAAACACCTTTTAATTTGGGGCTCCTGGTGCTGTTGGTTTTGCAGTCTGGAGCCGAGACGTTCCAATTTAGACGTGGAGCAAACAAAGGGTGTTGTTCTGACAGAGAAACATCTGGGATAGTCATTGAGTGTTCCACAACACGTAGTCTGGCTTCCCGTGGAACGTCTCTCTCGGTTTTCTTCTCCTAACCTTTCGGGAAGATGTTCAAGGCCATCAGATATTTGGAAGCGGACACGTTTTATGAGGTGCAGAGTAGACAGTTCACAACCAGAGAGGGGGGGAAAAAAATGTCAGACTCCTCTCTAAAATCTCCTATCACATATTTTTTATCATTCCCTTGTTTCCTATGCTACTCATCTGGGGAGTGTGAAAGTACCAGAAACACACACTGATATTTGTCAGTTTTATTCCTCACAAAGGAATTTTACAGAAAGCAGTTTGGTGCATGCAGTATAACATTACTGGACACTTCATTAGATACACCTGCACACTGTAATAAGAGGTCTCCTAAAAAAATAAGCTGCGTGTAACTTAGACCTCTTCTCAGTGTAGCACAGGGGTGTCAAACGTACGGCCCGTTTCTATCAGTTTGTATGCGGCCCGCGAGATGATTTTGGTAAGTATAAAAATTAGCAGAAATTTTTGAATGAAAGAAACTGCTGTTCTAAATGTGTCCACTGGATGTCGCAATAGCAATTATTTGTATTATTTGTTTGCGCATGACTTCAGAGGGGGCGGAGCTATGTGCCCGGTTTTGATAGAGGACTGGGGACACATTATCTGGGCGCACATAAATATGCGGAAATAACATGTATCCCTTTCTACAAACCCCGTTTCCCTATGAGTTGGTAAATTGTGTTAGATGTAAATATAAACGGAATACAATGATTTGCAAATCATTTTCAGCCCATATTCAGTTGAATATGCTACAAATACAACATATTTGATGTTCAAACTGATAAACTTTTTTTTTTTTGCAAATAATCATTAACTTTAGAATTTGATGCCAGCAACACGTGACAAAGAAGTTGGGAAAGGTGGCAATAAATACTGATAAAGTTGAGGAATGCTCATCAAACACTTATTTGGAACATCCCACAGGTGAACAGGCAAATTGGGAACAGGTGGGTGCCATGATTGGGTATAAAAGTAGATTCCATGAAATTCTCAGTCATTCACAAACAAGGACGGGGCGAGGGTCACCACTTTGTCAACAAATGCGTGAGCAAATTGTTGAACAGTTTAAGAAAAACCTTTCTCAACCAGCTATTGCAAGGAATTTAGGGATTTCACCATCTACGGTCCGTAATATCATCAAAGGGTTCAGAGAATCTGGAGAAATCACAGCACGTAAGCAGCTAAGCCCGTGACCTTCGATCCCTCAGGCTGTACTGCATCAACAAGCGACATCAGTGTGTAAAGGATATCACCACCTGTGCTCAGGAACACTTCAGAAACCCACTGTCAGTAACTACAGTTGGTCGCTACATCTGTAAGTGCAAGTTAAAACTGTCCTATGCAAGGCGAAAACTGTTTATCAACAACACCCAGAAACGCCGTCGGCTTGGCTGGGCCTGAGCTCATCTAAGATGGACTGATACAAAGTGGAAAAGTGTTCTGTGGTCTGACGAGTCCACATTCAAAATTGTTTTTGGAAACTGTGGACGTAGTAGCCTCCGGACCAAAGAACAAAAGAACCATCCGGATTGTTGTAGGCGCAAAGTGTAAAAGCTAGCATCTGTGATGGTATGGGGGTGTATTAGTGCCCAAGACATGGGTAACTTACACATCCGTGAAGGCGCCATTAATGCTGAAAGGTACATACAGGTTTTGGAGCAACATATGTTGCCATCCGAGCAACGTTACCATGGACGCCCCTGCTTATTTCAGCAAGACAATGCCAAGCCACGTGTTACATCAACGTGGCTTCATAGTAAAAGAGTGCGGGTACTAGACTGGCCTGCCTGTAGTCCAGACCTGTCTCCCATTGAAAATGTGTGGCACATTATGAAGCCTAAAATACCACAACGGAGACCCCCGGACTGTTGAACAACTTAAGCTGTACATCAAGCAAGAATGGGAAATAATTCCACCTGAGAAGCTTCAAAAATGTGTCTCCTCAGTTCCCAAACGTTTACTGAGTGTTGTTAAAAGGAAAGGCCATGTAACACAGTGGTGAACATGCCCTTTCCCAACTACTTTGGCAAGTGTTGCAGCCATGAAATTCTAAGTTCAGAATCAGAATCAGAATCAGAATAGTTTTATTTAATTATTATTTGCAAAAAAAAAATAAAGTTTATGAGTTTGAACATCAAATATCTTGTCTTTGTAGTGCATTCAATTGAATATGGGTTGAAAAGGATTTGCAAATCATTGTATTCCGTTTATTATTACATCTAACACAATTTCCCAACTCATATGAAATCGGAGTTTGTAACTTAATGTGTGATTCATGAAATAAGTCCAAATTCACAAGTTTTGTAGTAGATGATGCTACATATGTACAAAATAAAACACATGATGTTCGGTTAAGGAAAATATGTAAATTACATGAATAACATCCTGTAATTTGATTTTGATATTACTATATATTACATCTTCTGATAGATTAAAATTTGACACCAATATGAGCATTTTAAAACTCTGCCAGACTCACACATTTGACTGATGAATACTATTACATCATTTATTCAGAAATTATAAATCACGACAAATGCAGATAGACTATGAACATCAACATGTTAGTGTAAAAAAAAACATTATGGTAACACTTTAGTATGGGGAACATATTCTAAGTAACAAATACTTAAATTAGAGTTATTTGGACACCAGGGGAATATATAAGGGTTAGGGTTAGGGTTACTAATAAGCAATAATTCTGAGGTTATTGAGGGAAGACTCTTAGTTAATGGCGTACTGGTTGTATAATAAGACCATGCAGAATAAGGCATTAATAAGTACTTAATATGACTAATAAGAGCCAATATGTTACTAATTTACCACATAAGATATGTTTTAATTGCCAATGCGTTTTAATAGATTTTTAAATGCGCCAGAAATTAACCCGTTTTGTACACTATTGATGTGTTGCAATGGCCAGTAGTGCGTAAATGTGTTTCTGTGTAGTATTTCTCCAGCAATGGTCATGTGGTGACATCAATGATGGTGTTTTGAGAGGTAATCATTGAAGTCGGACATCACTGAAGGCCTTTGTAGGAAACGCACGGCCCTCCACTGAGTGGGCGTGTTGCGTGTGATCTCCTAAAACTGTGTGTGTAATTGAAAAATGGTGCAGAGCAAGGTAATCAATGCTAACATGCTATTTAGGCTAGCTCTATGTACATATTGCATCAGTATGCCTCATTTGTAGGTATATTTCAGCTCATTTAATATCCTTTACTTATGTCCTCTGTATATTTATTTATATTTGCATGTCTCATGACACGTTATCTGTAAATCCATCAGAAGAAGACAGCCCTTTAACTTAAAGACACTCCTCTATCTATACCTTTGGCCATTCTAAGCCAGTGAATTCCAGGACTTATCTCACCCTCTGACAAGCCTCCGTGTTCCTAATGTTTTCCAATGTTGTAAAAATGTGTACAATAAATAATACATTTCAACCTTTCTGTCAATGAAGCTTTGTGTCAAGCTGCGACACATAGTCATTTTGATAGTAGGCTATAGCTAATATAGTCACTTCCATCATGTGTTGCCTTCATTATAAGACTTATTTATATAAGGCTTTTAGTTTTTGTGCTCCAGACAGATTTGTTTTTTTTTTGTAGTGTACCGTGAGATACAGTCTGGTGTGCCGTGGGAGATTATGTATGTGGAGGCATCTCTACTCCAGGTTCTTCGGACCACCAAGTACTGACATGACAGCTCCTTTTCAGGATTGAACACTGTTTTGTTTTTAGTCTTTCTGGTGCTTTTCAGCAAATGTATTTTTGGTTCGTCTGTCTCGCTCTCGCTCGTGTTCTACGTCCAACTCTCCTCTCCTCCCCGGCTGCTGCCTTTTAACAGAGCGACAGGTGATTAGATAAGCAGGCCCAGGTGGGCCATCTACGCACCTGTTGCTGACCTCGAAGCCAGTCCGGGCACACCCAGCTTCGCTGCAGCTCCGCAGGCCACGCTCCCTCCCCCCACAATGTAATTTCACCTAATTGGGTTAAACATATTTTTTGCAAACCAGTAATTATAATCCACAAATGTGCCGTTGTTGAGTGTCTGCGCTGGTTAGAGCTCTGCAGAGTAACCGTGTAATACTATTCCATATCAGTAGGTGGCAGCAGACAGCTAATTGCTTTGTAGATGTCGGGAACATGATGTGTGAGACGATGATGGTTTGTCCTGATCACAATATGCAGAGGGCAGTGTGCAGGCAAAAAGGTATCTAATGCTTAAACCAAAAATAAACAAAAGGCATTGAAGCTTAGTGATGGCTATGCAAACCTAAACTGAAACTGAACTGGCTGCAAAGTAAACAAAAACAGAATGCTGGACGACAGCAAAGACTTACAGCGTGTGGAGCAGACGGCGTCCACAAAGTACATCCGTACATAACATGACAATCAACACCAAAATAGGAATGCAAGACAAGAATTAAAATACTACACACAGGAGAACACCAAAAATCTCAAAATAAGTCACGGCGTGATGTGACAGGTTGTGACAGTACACCTACTTTTGAGACAGGAGCTATAGTGATGCATGGTTGGTTATGGTTTAAATTTATATCCAACAATTGCGAGAACGACTTTTTACCGTCGATATTGGCTGCTGAGTTTCATTGTTTAAAGTTTTCTGCTGGTGGTGTGCCGGGGGGATTTTTTCAATGAAAAAAAATGTGCCTCGGCTCAAAAAATGTTGAAAAACACTGGGCTATAGATTGTAGGTTGCGAGCAACAATCCGAGTTCCAAAGACCATACAGTTTCCCCAAAGTCTTTGGTCCTCTTGTAAAAATTCCCTGGTCAAAGACCTTGTTTACAGTGTCGCCAAAGTTGTCACCCATCATTCATCCCAGACTAAACACTCAGAAGTCAGTTTTCCTGTGTTTTGTTTAGTTGACTGACAGCCACTCGTCTCCTGTTCACTTGCATGACTCCACGGAGAAAAAAGGAATACCTTCACGCTGCGTTACAAGAAAGGTGGAACGCCTCGGCCGTGAGTGTGCTTTCATGCTTGTGTGTGTTTTTGCCAATACCTGTTTGGCAACAGCAATGGAGTCTGAGAGGAGAGATTGAAAAGCAGCGAAATCTCGACATGTTTCCTGTCGTTATTGGCACCGCTGAATAACCATGAAACGTCGTCAGGAGTAATACTTTGTAGATGACACACTTGCTGGCAGCCACAGGCAATAAATGACGCTGAAGCGTTCAGCTGGTGTTTTTCTTTCATCCTAATTTTGTCTTTTCTGGGGGCATTTTTTTTTGTCTCTTGGAAAAGTTGAATAAAAAAAATGCACCCAACCATACTTTCGTCCGGCCTGTGTTTACACTCCATGCATCTTGTGCGTCAGTGTAATCCTGAAGCTTTCCTGAAGAAAAGTTTGAATCAACTATAACTCGTTTCTTTTTTTACATACGTTTTTTTTTTCTTCCCGAATTTGGTCCATCTACATTATGAAGGCCTGAATGCTAATACGACAATATTAGTGGGAATATTTCCTCCAAACTGCTGGATTATGTCATATGTTGAATATTTCAGCTAAATATACCGTATTTTTCGGACTATAAGACGCTCCGGAGTATAAGTCGCACCGGCCGAAAATGCATAATAAAGAAGGAAAAAAACATATATAAGTCACATTTTTTGGGAAAATGTATTTTATAAAACCCAACACCAAGATTAGACATTTGAAAGGCAATTTTAAATAAATAAAGAATAGTGAACAACAGGCTGAATAAGTGTACGTTATATGACGCATAAATAACCAACTGAGAACGTGCCTGGTATGTTAACATAACATATTATGGTAAGAGTCATTCAAATAACTATAACATATAGAACATGCTATACGTGTACCAAACAATCTGTCACTCCTAATTGCTAAATCCAATGAAATCTTATACGCCTAGTCTCTTACGTGAATGAGCTAAATAATATTATTTCATATTTTACGGTAATGTGTTAATAATTTCACACATAAGTCGCTCCTGAGTATAAGTCGCACCCCCGGCCAAACTATGAAAAAAACTGCGACTTATAGTTAGAAAAATACGGTAATTAATTAAATCTAAATCAAAAGTGTGAATTTTGGCCAAAAAAGTAATTTTGTAGTTTTAAGCATTAGTTTATTCAAGAGTAAAACATTAACGTACTTAAATAATGCAAGTGAGTAATAATATGTGATTTGTCGTGATTTATCGTAATTCAAAAGTGTGATTAATCCGATTCAAAAACAATCTTTTGTCAACACAAATACAATTAAGCCCTCATGCAGTTGTTTAACCTGGTTTACTTTTTTAGGGATTAAACCAAACAATACAAAAAGTGGAGTTCCAATCAAGAATAAATATATAAAAGAATCTGCCAAAAAACAAGAACATTTGATTGAGAAAATTTAAATCTAATTTCACTTCAGATAAGCAAATTGGTCTAATAGCGGGCTATTTTGATATTTGTTTTAATTTATAAAAAGTGGAAAAAAATAATATTTTGTATGAGATTTGTGTTACAAATTACAACGCTTTAAATCAATTTTAAAGATGTCCTCTTTTTCTAATTAGATAGTCATTGCACTTGCATTTTTACTGTTGATTTTATCGCAGCAATACTTTGTGGGCCAACAAAACTTGAGGTGTGGGCTGCAAATGGGCCCCAGGCCTCACTTTGGACACCACTAATCTAAAATAAGTAAACAAAGAGTAAACATTTTTGATTATATATTCAATTTTATATTTTCACTTGTAAAGTGTGCCCAGATACCATAACAGTGGTTCATTAAACAGCCTTTTGATACACTGAAGTGTGTGTGTGTGTGTGTGTGTGTGTTTGCGTGTGTGTGTGTGCATGTGTGTGTGTGTGTGAGAGAGAGAGAGAGATAATAAGCGACATTATGAAGGCCTGATGCTAATACGACAATATCAATGGGAATATGTCCTCCAAACTGCTGGATTATGTCATATATTGAATATTTTAGCTAGGTATAACAACTGAAATCAAAATCAAAAGTGTGAATTTTGGCCAAAAAAGTCATTTTCGATTGAACAACTTGTAGTTTCAAGCATTGATTTATCTAAGAGTAAAATGTTAGCGTACTTAAATAATGCAAGTGAGTAATAATCTGTGATTTGTCGTGATTAATTGTAATGCAAAAGTGTGATTAATCCGATTAAAAAACAATCTTTTGTCAACACAAATACAATTAAGACCTTTAATTTGGGTTACTTTTTCAGGGATTAAACCAAACAATACAAAAAGTGGAGCTCCAATCAAAATAAATACATAAAATAATTTGCCAAAAAACAAGAACATTTGATTGACTTATTTAAATACATTTCACTTCAGATAAGCAAATTGGTCTAATAG
Organism: Entelurus aequoreus; assembly: GCF_033978785.1. NCBI lineage: Eukaryota > Metazoa > Chordata > Actinopteri > Syngnathiformes > Syngnathidae > Entelurus > Entelurus aequoreus. The sequence continues at coordinate 49,269,979 of NC_084743.1, read as the reverse complement.
CGGGGGCCATTTTGATATTTGTTTTATTTTACAAAAAGTGCAAAAAAATTATATCTTGTATGAGATTTGTGTTACAAATTACAACGCTTAAAATACATTTTAAAGATTTCCTCTTTTTCTAATGACGTAATCAGTGTACTTGCATTTTTACTGTTGATTTTATTGCAACAATACTTTGTGGGCCAACAAAACTCGCGGTGTGGGCTGCAAATGGCCCCCGGGCCTCACTTTGGACACCACCCTTTCTCACTGGCACTCATCGAGGGCGGACACTCCCCTTTCCTCTCCCTTATCTCTCCTGCTTGCTTCTTTGTCTTATCTTGTCTTACCTTTCTTGTTGCCTCTATTTGCACTGCTCTTCAAATCTAAACATTGGAACTATTTAACTGGCCTCAATGAAATTGACAAGATCTTGGGTTTGGGGTAACCTGCTTGTCGTGACGGAGCGGTTGTTGCTGGACACACGACGGACTGTTGGGAGAAGAAGGAGTGCCGCGTGCCTGGCGGCCCTTTCAGTCGAGAACGTGAAGATATTCACCTATGGAGTAACTGATTGGAGTAAGCGTTGCTCTGGTTTGTCGGGACTGTCTGCCCCGCAGGATGAATTTGAGGACCAGTCATAGACAATTTAGAGTGAAAAGCAAATGTTATTTTCACTCGCATGCAAAACATTCTAACTTGGATTTTTTCCCTGGCTTTGAGACTCCTCCAAAGGACAGTGCGGCAAGGACACAACAAACTTCCTTCTTGTCTCTCATGGACACACACCTGTTGTTGTTGACTTTGGACTGACTGGCAAGAACACCAAGGCCGCTGAACAGAGACACGCGGCAGGCTTACACACACACATGCATCCACAAAAAATATGCACCACACACACATACCCCACCCCCCATCCAACGCCCTTGAGGCAAATCCCACAGGGGTGATGGACGGCTGGGCAGCGCCTGAAGAGCTGCAGCTTGCCACCGTAGCCCCCACTCCCTCCCCTCTGTTGCAAGTCTCGAGATGTATGTTGTAATATGTATATGTGCTTTGCTATGAATGTTTTTTCCCACTCCAGACTGGGCGCCCTTGGGAGCCCTGTCTAGATTGTATTTTTTTACACATCCTCCCCCAGCGTTGACCTTTTTCCCCATCTTTCACGGGGCGCCTTGTGGCGACCCATCAGCGTTCCTGTTCTGTACCCCTGTACACTGCTTGTCTAATCTTGAACGGGTTTGTGCTGAAAACAAAGTTTTGTTGTACTTGTGCAATGACAATAAAGACCTACCTACCTACCTACCTAATGTAAGATAAGTGAACAAAAAGTAAACATTTTTGATTATATATTCAATTTTATATTTTCCCTTGTAAGGTGCACCCAGATATCATAACAGTGGTTCATTTAACAGCCTTTTGGTACACTGAAGTGTGTGTGTGTATGTTCTTGTATTGCTACCCTTCTTGAGACATTAACAAGGAAAAGTAACTTCCATATGAGGACCGGTGAACAAGTTGGGACCCAAATCATGGTCCCAATATGGAAAACCATTGCATCTAATAGAGAATGTCTCATTTGCACCCCTGGTGGTGAAATCTATCAAAATTAGGGTGGTCCCAAAAAGGAGGGATTTTTCAAATGGACTGTGTCTCGGTTTTGAGAGTGCTCCCCCTCTGGTCAACATATGAAATAACACGTGTGTGTAAAAACTTGAATTGCTCCCCCTCTGGCCAACATATGTTATAACACGTGTGTGTAAGAAATTGAAATATGCCCCCTTGGACCAAAATTAATTAAACAAAATATATAAATATGTATATAGAGACATATTGTAATAACTTGAAGTAAATAATGAAGAACAAAAACCCATCCATCCATCCATTTTCTACCGCTTGTCCTTACCTTTTTTATATTTGCATAGTATGTATATATTATTAATGTTGTAAATACAAATCTTTATATATCTAGATAGGGTCCTAAAGAGGTAGGCATTTTTCGGAGGTCTCAAGAGGGTAACAAATACAAGAACGGCGTGGCGCATTTGGGAGAGTGGCCATGCCAGCTACCTGAGGGTTCCTGGTTCGATCCCCAATCTACCAACCTCGTCACGTCTGTTGGGTCCTTGAGCAAGACACTTCAACCTTGCTCCTGATGGGTCGTGGTTAGCGCTTTGCATGGCAGCCCCGCCATCAGTGTGTGAATGGGTGAAAGTGGAAATAGTGTCAAAGCGCTTTGAGTACCTTGAAGGTAGAAAAGCGCTATACAAGTATAACCCCATTTACCAAGAATGTGTGTGTGTGTGTGTGTGTGTGTGTGTGTGTGTGTGTGTGTGTGTGTGTGTGTGTGTGTGAGAGAGAGAGAGAGAGAGAAAGATAATAAGAGACACGAGAACATCATCTGGTTTCTACTGTAATAAGAGTGCACTTCAGCACCCCTTTATTTCCTTCGCTTGAGGCTATTATTTTACAAACTAGATATAAAAGGACATAAATAAATGTCATAAGTTACATGTACCTACATCTCCTTGACAAAAAAAATACAAATAATAACATGATCATGTCAAAAAGGAACAAAAACAGATGTTAGATCTACAGGACTAGATCATATGGCATTGGAAGGCATACAAATAACATTAGCGTCTGTCTTTTGTTCATTTTTTTCTTCTGTTTTTGTGTGTTTTGTCAAACCATCAGACATTTAAGTAAAGGAAAACATATTTTACAGTACATTCTGGTTTCCTTCCCAACATGTCTTGCATATTTCCAAACCTTTCTATTTGATAGCTAAAACACAAAAGTTGCCAAGAGGGAAACAGCAGTCAGGCTGTTTTAAGGACAGAGGTGTTTTTAAAAAGTCTACATGTTTCAAACATTCACACTCACGCACGCACACTTTGTAAAATGAGCGAAATAATGTCCATCATGTAATACCTGTATCATTTTTTTCTGGAATAAAATAACAAAAATCCTTTCTTTGAGATGTTGTCCTCACACTGATGTGTCTCAGTATAAATTGTAGTTTCACTGTGGACAAACGGCTTTTTAGGCCCACTTGTTCATAATACTGTGTCTAAAATCATATTGTTCCGAAAAGCTCTTGACATATTTTCTATCATTTGTTTTTTTCAGTGACTCCAAAAAACAAAATAAAAAAACACCCTTCCCTCGCCCAACCTCCATAATGACCGACAAATGGACAGTTTCAGTGGTACCTCGCTTTTCGTACGATTTTGTTTTTGCCAAATTTTTCCCTGGTTTATGTATGCCTCGGTTGTCGTACAGCCAATCGTATCACGTGTCCAAAGAAATAATGCCTGTGAACGAATTACTAGAGTCTGTGCTTTTTTTCTTTTTATAAATATGGCTGAAAAATAAAAATAAAAAATCACCATGGGGTCAAAGAAAGTTGTGAGTGCCAGCATTTTGATAAAAAAAGGTGATAAACAGGGTATATATATATATATATATATATATATATATATATATATATATATATATATATATATATATATATATATATATATATATATATATATATTTATATTTATATTTATATTTATATATATACACTACCGTTCAAAAGTTTGGGGTCACCCAAACAATTTTGTGGAATAGCCTTCATTTCTAAGAACAAGAATAGACTGTCGAGTTTAAGATGAAAGTTCTCTTTTTCTGGCCATTTTGAGCATTTAATTGACCCCACAAATGTGATGCTCCAGAAACTCAATCTGTTCAAACGAAGGTCAGTTTTGTAGCTTCTGTAACGAGCTAAACTGTTTTCAGATGTGTGAACATGATTGCACAAGGGTTTTCTAGTCATCAATTAGCCTTCTGAGCCAATGAGCAAACACATTGTACCATTAGAACACTGGAGTGATAGTTGTTGGAAATGGGCCTCTATACACCTTTGTAGATATTGCACCAAAAACCAGACATTTGCAGCTAGAATAGTCATTTACCACATTAGCAATGTATAGAGTGTATTTCTTTAAAGTTAAGACTAGTTTAAAGTTATCTTCATTGAAAAGTACAGTGCTTTTCCTTAAAAAATAAGGACATTTCAATGTGACCCCAAACTTTTGAACGGTAGTGTATATATATATATATATATATATATATATATATATATATATATATATATATATATATATATATATATATATATATATATATATATATATATATATATATATATAAATATATATATATATATATGACCAATGTTTGGTATTATTATTATTATTTTTAGGTATAAAAATGGCTAAATAAACTTTAAAAAAATCAATACTACAGTCGTATTGGCCACTAGAAGAGACCAAACCAATCTGAGTGTGCTGTTCAGTATCGTGGTCACTGATTGGCTCAGCCACAGCCAGCATTACTTATTAGAATAAAAGACTGAAAGGTGTTTTTTCATGTCTGGAGTGCTCTCATAATGTTGAAAAACGTATTTAGAAGGTAGTTCTCGCTATGAACATATTTGATTTATAATTAATTCATTTAATCATGATCATGTCCGGAACCAATTAACAGCAATGACAAGGGACAGCTGTATTCCGCATTGTGTTCTGCTTGGATAACTATAATAATTCTCTATAAAATGTGTTTTGTGTTTATATTTTTGCGTGTCTGGAACGGATTTCTCATTGAATCAAAATCGATTTGGTCTTTGTTGGACAAAATTGGAGGTACCGCTGTACTGATGTCCAATGACGTCTCACACACACACACACTTCATTCACACATTGAAATCAAACAAAATAAAGTGGAAAAACACAATTTGGAAACCTTGATATTTTTCTTTTTTAAAGAGCCCATCAGCCACTTGAACAGACCCTGCTGGACTATATTACATTCCTGGCATAGTCCTGTTATCCTTCATAGTGTTCCAGTACTGTGCTGCATGGCATCAAGCACACATGAGGGAAAAGGTCAGGTGGACATGTCAGGTGCTTGAGGGGGATTCAGCACCTGAGTGTCAGAGGGGAGGAGGAATTCTGGACGTGGTAAACGTGGGGCAAGATCCGGTTTGGGATGGACATCAGCAGCTGGGGAGCAAAATAGAGACACATAACTTTTTAGTACACAACGTTACTTATTGAAAAATAATGCATAAAACAGTCTTTCAATGGCGTTTTAACTCCATGCCTGATTTATGCAATATCTATCAAATCTCTATTAGGGTCACATGTGACATTTTGTGTGAGAGGTTGAACACTTTGGACTGGGCACCAGACTTACAATATACACAAACAACCATTCACACTCACATTCCTATTCCTATATTGCGATATATATTGCATTGTCTTGTAATAACAATATACATCACAATGTATTATTTGGTACATAAATGATATTAGACCATTTCAAAACGTATTAGAAAGACTCCTTATGTAGCTGCTGACATATGCAGTAACATATTGCGTCATTTCCGGTTATATTATTTTATCAACATTATTATTAATATAATTGTTAATTTACTGATAATATCTGGTTGCTTTCTTTTTTAACACGGTTCTATCTAGACTTCTGTGAATGTACTGAGCACTTTTGTTGTTTGGATACTTTACATTAGTTTTGGGTAGAGGTGTCCGATAATATCGGGCTGCCGATATTATCGGCCGATAAAGGCTTTAAAATGTAATATCGGAAATTATCGGTATCGGTTTCAAAAAGTAAAATGTATGACTTTTTAAAACGCCGCTGTATGGAGTGGTACACGGGCGTAGGGAGAAGTACAGAGCGCCAATAAACCTTAAAGGCACTGCCTTTGCGTGCCAGCCCAATCACATAATACCTACGGCTTTTTACACACATAAGTGAATGCAAGGCATACTTGGTCAACAGCCATACAGGTCACACTGAGGGCGACCGTATAAACAACTTTAACACTGTTACAAATATGCGCCACACTGTGAACCCGCACCAAACAAGAATGACAAACACATTTCGGGAGAACATCCGCACTGTAACACAACATAAACACAACAGAACAAATACCCAGAACCCCTTGCAGCACTAACCCTTCCGGGCACTAACCCCCCCCCCCCGCTACCCTAAAACTCCGCCCCCCAACCCCGCCCACTTCAACCTCCTCATGAGCATGTCCCAATTTCAAAGCTGCTGTTTTGAGTCATGTTAAAAAATAATGCACTTTGTGACTTCAATAATAAATATGGCAGTGCCATATTGGCATTTTTTTCCATAACTTGAGTTGGTTTATTTTGGAAAACCTTGTTACATTGTTTAATGCATCTAGCGGGGCATCACAACAAAATTAGGCATAATAATGTGTTAATTCCACGACTGTATGTATCGGTGTCGGTTGATATCGGAATCGGTAATTAAGAGTTGGACAATATCGGAATATCGGATATCGGCAAAAAAAGCCATTATCGGACATCTCTAGTATTGATCCAATACCAAGTAGTTACAGGGGCAGTATTGGTCATACCAATGCTGATACCATATATTTTCAAGATCATTGAATACTTCCAATTTTGATCACAATTATAATCCAACAAAAACACAGAATAGTGGTGTCACAATATCAATTTATTATTCAGATCTTTTCTTTTTTTGGGGGCGCTTATTTACTGAATTTGCAAACAATAACAAAAACAAAAATCTTTGTGATTGATTGATTGATTGATTGAGACTTGTATTAGTAGGTTGCACAGTGAAGTACATATTCCGTACAATTGACCACTAAATGGTAACACCCGAATACGTTTTTCAACTTGTTTAAGTCGGGGTCCACTTAAATTGATTCATGATACAGATATATACTATCATCATAATACAGTCATCACACAAGATAATCACATTATTTACATTATTTACAATCAGGGGTGTGGAGGGGGGGGGGGGGACAATAAAAAACATCGATCTAATCATTGTAGCATTGAGTTGGGGTGCTTTGTCCAATATCAGCAAAATAAATAAATATGATAGGATATGATATCAGCTTGCATCTAAAATCTCAGATAAACATGGTAAGCTATAGGCTTCTAGCAGCCAGCAGCTACACAACAGCTTAGCACAAGCTAGACATACGTAATATAAGTGTCTTCAAGTGAAACAAATTGCAGTCTAAAACACATTTGTCAATATATATAAGTATCAAATAATTATAGTTGCATCTTACTTACACATCTCCAAGGCAAATTAGAAAGTGAATTAGATTTATATGCCGCTTTTTCTCTGGTTAAAGTTAAAAGTTAAAGTACCAATGATTGTCACACACACACTAGGTGTGGCAAAATTATTCTCTGCATTTGACCCATCACCCTTGATCACCCCCTGGGAGGTGAGGGGAGCAGTGAGCAGCAGTGGTGGCCGCGCCCGGGAATCATTTTTGGTGATTTAACCCCCAATTCCAACCCTTGATGCTGAGTGCCAAGCAGGGAGGTAATGGGTCCCATTTTTATAGTCTTTGGTATGACTCGGCCGGGGTTTGAACTCACAACCTACCGATCTCAGGACAGGCTCAAAGCGCTTTACATAGTGAAACCCAATATCTAAGTTACGTTTAAACCAGTGTGGGTGGCACTGGGAGCAGGTGGGTAAAGTGTCTTGCCCAAGGACACAACGGCAGTGACTAGGATGGCGGAAGCAGGGATCGAACCTGGAACCCTCAAGCTGCTGGCACGGCCACTCTACCAACCGAGCAATACCGCCATCATCGTAGCGTCGAGTTGGGGTGCTTTGTCCAATATCAGCAAATAAATAAATATGATAGGATATGATATCAGCTTGCATCTAAAATCTCAGATAAACACGGTGGGCTATAGGCTTCTAGAAGCTAGCAGCTACACAACAGAATAGCACGAAAGTATCGAGTAACAAACGTGTCCGCATCATTCAACTTAACTGCATCATGAGCTTAATTTTATGAATTATTGTGACCACTCGGTGTCGCCAAAAACAAAACTCCACTGCAAAAAAGTCATAAGAGTATTGTTCTTCATTGTTGTCTGAGTAATTTCACTTGAGCAAGCCTTTTAATACATTCCACACAACAACATAATGTGTATGTACAGTATGTACTTTGATTCATGCTGATATCGGTTTAATATCGGTATCAACCAATACTCTAGGCTCCATTGGTATCGTATTAACTGATACTAAACATGGTATAGTTACTGTTCATATTTTTATCGATTCTTGCACCCTCGTTTACATTCAAAAGCGCAAGCTTAGCGGTAAGCTATGCTTTTTTGTTAATCTATAAGGTGTCCAGTAGTCGTCCGGTGATAATGGTACCTGTAAAAAACACAGTTCATTTGTTGCAATGAAGGCGAGGATAAGTGATTAAGAAGCAGTCCTGCACTGTAGAGGGACATTAGTCGCTACACTGCAAAAACTGAAATCCAAGTAAGATTAAATATCTCAAATAAGGGGGATATTTGCTTATTTTCTGTCTGATAAGATCATTCTTCTCAATAAGCAGATTTTATGTTAGAGTGTTTTACTTGTTTTAAGGGTTTTGGTCCTAAATTATCTCAGTAAGATATTACAGCTTGTTGCTGAGATTTTATGAACTATATTGAGTAAAACATGCTTGAAACTAGAATGTCAACTCTTGCAAAGGTGTGCCATTAACACTCACAAGTATAAAACTACTTTTTTAAAGTAATCATTTCTTACTTCAAGCATGAAAAAAAAAAATCATGATGCCGAGCGCATATCATTATGTCAAGATAATGGCACTAGCATTTACTTAATTTAAGAATATTTTTTAACATTTTGAGCAAAAACGTCTCTTTTTTTTCTACCAAGAAAAGTGCACTTGTTATCAATGAGAATATACTTATTTTAAGGTATTTTTGGGTTCATTGAGATTAGCTGATTTTACTTGTTTTGGAAAGTCTTGACAAGCCGAATGTTCTTGTTCTATTGGCAGATAATTTTGCTTAGTTCAAATAAAATACCCCTAATTTTTGTATTTTCTTTTTCTTGTTTTTGAACACTGACTTTTTGCAGTGTAGTTTGCTACGTTGCATTGAAGACACATTCATTCGCTTGTCGCTGTCAAATTTAAGGGACACAGAACGTGTCGTAAAATGGTATAAAAAGCGCTATCATCTGCCGAATGTTTATCATTGATATCTTACAATATATTGTGTGTCCAGTGGATAATCGCATACGGATCTGTGAGGCAAACCTGTTAACCAACTTCACCAGGATGCTTTTTTAAAAATAAATAATCTGAAATTGCTCCTTACATCTTATCCTTTAATTAGAAATATGTAAAACCTTATTATCAAGGTTATGGCCAGTTGTTATTTTTGACAAAATATTAGGAAACATTTCTTAATAAAACAACCTGATGAGTTCTCATAATGTGTTTTACCTAGGGATGTCCGATAATGGCTTTTTGCCGATATATGATATTCCGATATTGTCCAACTCTTTAATTACCGATACCGATATCAACCGATACCGATATATACAGTCATGGAATTAACACATTATTATGCCTAATTTGGACAACCAGGTATGGTGAAGATAAGGTCCTTTTAAAAAATAAAAAAAAGATAAATTAAAAACATTTTCTTGAATAAAAAAAAAGTAAAACAATATAAAAACAGTTACATAGAAACTAGTAATTAATGAAAATTAGTAAAATTAACTGTTAAAGGTTAGTACTATTAGTGGGCCAGCAGCACGCACAATCATGTGCGCTCACGGACTGTATCCCTTGCAGACTGTATTGATATATATCGATATATAATGTAGGAACCAGAATATTAATAACAGAAAGAAACAACCCTTTTGTGTGAATGAGTGTGAATGAGTGTAAATGGGGGAGGGAGGTTTTTTGGGTTGGTGCACTAATTGTAAGTGTATCTTGTGTTTTTTATGTTGATTTAATAAAAAAAATTAAAATAAACGATACCGATAATAAAAACAACGATACAGATAATTTCCGATATTACATTTTAAAGCATTTATCGGCATCTCTAGTTTTACCATAGAGAAAACAACAACATAGATGTACAGGACACTTGATAGGCAAAAGCATGGACATATGCTCTTCAATCAATCAATACATGCATGTATTGGTTTAAAGATACAGGTTGGGTTCAGCTGACTGCACTTTTTTGCCCTTTATCCACAATCCTTATGTGAGACTAAAGCACATCTTTTTAGATTGTCACAGCGTGTCACTCAGCGCCTCGTGCCGCTAGAAAGAGGTAATGCTAGCTACGAGAGCTACTGGAGGTGCTGCTGTATCGCTTTTGAGTTTGGAAAAGTTACTGCTTCGCACTTCAGAACCGACTCAAGTAGTGCATACTGGCTCTCCACGTAGACCCGACGACATCGCTCGGAAGACGCGACAAGTTGCTCAGCATTTTTTACCTGGGGCGTGAGGATTATCCTAAATTTACCAGCTCAACGGGGAGCACAAGCCTTCTGCTGAAAGATACAACCATCCCATCAGTCGGCATTGCTGAGAGAGTGAACACTGTAAGTGACCGTTTGATTATGTTTATATTTTGTATTTCTTGTTTAACACTGAGCACTAGTGCTAAGTGAGGCTTAGGCCCCGTTTACACTAAGCCGGATAAGGTTATCCAGGGTAAACCCCACCTAACCTTATCCGTGTCCACACACAACAATGCCACTGTTTAAGACCTCCTATCCGCTCCGTTCGCCGGCGCAACGCGACCTAGTACGCATGCTCGGAAAATGCACACGTGTCTTGCTTTGTGTGTAAGTTCTTAAATTTAACTTATCTGAACAATATCCAGTGTTGTGGTATTTCAATTAACTGGACTCCAGTGTGCTGTGGGTCCCTATTGTAGTGAATCACACCTGAGCCATCATAAATTAATCACATTTTTATTAGATACGTAAACAATGTGATGAACATTTTGCATCAATCAAACTAGGGATCTAGATATTTGAACAGGACACTCCTCACTCTTTTTCCTTCACCTTCATTGTCCATTCGTTTTTGGTGACTTTATATACTCTGGACCTAGACGTTGAGTCCGCGACATACATGGCGGACAATAACTGATACAGTCTGCTTTGCCAGTCCAAAAGCATTTGCCGTTTTTCGTAGTCTTCCCTCGACGGCCAGGTAATACAAAGCACACGCTCCCTATTTTTATCACATCCACGGGAGCCCGCATTCTCGTTGTCTCTCCTTCGACAAATGGACAAAGTTTTTCGGTAAGTAGAATCACAGCTGACCTGGACATTCGAAAGTTCTCCTGATGTTTGAGAAGTGTTATATCCCAAATAGCTGCAATCGCTTTCTCTTAAGGTATTCATGTGTGATTTCCACAAGCGTCTGTACAGACGGAAGGAGAAACTGGATGACTCGCCTCCATATTTCCAGTGGTTAGCTCCGAGTTACGAAACCGCTTTATTATGAAGCTGGCTGTGGCGCGGTCTTTCTGGCATCACTTCCTATCCGAACTCAGTTCGTAAACAATCAATGAGTCCATACAAAGCTAAGTGCCGGAGATTCAAGAATAAAAAATTATCCAAGGAGGGCAACCTTAAACGCTGGTTTAGTGTGGCTGAAACTGGGCTTAGGCTAAATAATTATTCGTTTAAGGGGTTAAACGACTTAGTGTAGACATAGCCTAAGTGTTTCACTAGGGCTTTAACTGCTTAGCACCCAAGTTCTAACAGCTGTAGGTCATTCTCCATATATTCATGCTCAAAAATATCATAATTTGTAATCGACATCGATGTTAGCTCAATGAAGTCTGCCATGATCAGTGGTGGCAAACAAAAATGGGCTCGCTACATTGTTGTTGTTGTTTTTGAGAGGGCCTTACAGGGGTAAAACCCCTATTATCTTCATTGTTAGCCGCCTCCTGCTGGCAGACTAGAATGCACAGAGAAGAAAAATACATGTGTCATGTAGGGATTGTGAATGAAAGGCAAAATTCCCCCAAAAAGTGACAGACATTTCAGCTCCACCATAAGTGACCTGCAAAGCAAGCTTATAAAAGGGATTTGTTCTTGTTATAATGTTTGACCATTCGCATACATTTTTATTTAATTCAGTTTTGCGTGCAGAGTTGAGTGCCCAACTTAAGAATCTCATGTCTTGGTGACTCATTTGCTGTGCTTTTTTAAATTGTGTACGGCTGAAAAATAACAAGGGGTCAGGGAAATGATTGATTCTTAAATGCGTGGACGATTCTAAATCGATTGGGCCAGATTCCAAATATCGAGTATTTAAGTATGTTGCTCAAAGTACGGTTTGGAAATGCGCAACTATCGCGGGCACACATAGTAAAATACAGCAGGAGGGGGAGAGAAGCCATGCTAACCGCTAAAGAAGTAGTAAAACAACAAAATAATTACTGTACGCACCAGTGTTTAAGCTGCACCCACCAAATTTTAAAAGACAACAATATGTTTACATATAATACCTGCACCGGATCATAAGCCACAGATACTGTATATACCAATACAACATATTTTGTAAATGCTTCTTTACATGTGCCTGTCACACGGTAGAAAAACGGCTGATCAAACAAAACAGAAGTCATCCTCATGGACCCACTAGCTACGGAAGTGAGCTCTCCAATCGGCTAAATGCACTCAGAGTTTGTTGGATTTACGAAACTGAAACAATACAAAATGAATGCCATTTTAAATTAATAATACTGACACAGAGACTTGTTAACGTGTTAGCATATTTGCTAACTTGATTACTTTACGATAGCCCGTACAAATATGCATGAAAACACTCCTACAGACATTACACATGGGACGGTTTAAATATTAATTGTTTTAGTTATATTGTAAAACTTACAAACATTGCTTGGAGTGATGAATGAAGAATCCTTTCAAGCAGAAACGGTTATTCTTCAGGTTCAAGGCACAAAACAGGAAGTACATTTTCAACCTGCAGCACCTGTAGTTAGCGAACTTGTCCAAAAGGTGGCGCTGTAGCCCAAACAGTAACACACCTTCTTGGTGTCTATGTCGGTGTAATATAACAACTATTTGTTGAATGCCAAACATTATGGTCGTTAGCGACCATAATAATAATTTTATGAGCTACAGGGTCAAAAGCGTTTGAAAAAAAAAGTTGCGGCTTAAATATGGTAAGTGTTCTCTACACTTTAACAAAAGTCTAACTGGAACTGCATTACAGCAGAAAATAACCAGGTAAGCAGAGGAAATTAGGAGAGAGAAAAATATCCACATAGTGCGACACCACTGTCTGACATAAATATGAAGGAGTAGATACTGCACCCTTTTTAGAGCTAAATGCATACGGAGACCAGGGGCAAAGTGTCACGGAAACTAAAGCAACACGGATGCTTGCTCGCCTATGATGGCACGTTAGCAGGCTGCTCCAGTGTGCACATATCTAGTCTTTTTACTATATATACATAAAGAACCAATGCTGTGTGCAATCACATCCAAAAATGATGCAATATGTCAAAAGCAAAAGCAGGATACATAAATTACAGATGCATCAATACTAGATTCGTAAAGTGCCCAAAAACTCCCACCCATGAAAAAACCCACCATGGGACCCAAAGAGTAGCAAGTGCCAGCATTTTGAAGAAGGTGAGAAATGCGATTCAAATAAAAATAGAACTCGTAGCAAAATTTGTCTTGATCAAAAAGATTATTTTTAAGGTCAAATTGATGTTGGTATTAATGTATCCATTTTATTTGTCATTTATATGTATTTGGCATTGTTTTATACATGCAAAACTATCTTTTGTCTATATCAAATGTGTTTGTGTTCATATATTCAGGTTTTGGAAAAGATTATTTGGCTTTAAATTATTTGTTATGTGAGAAATTGTTTGGGTTTTCGTACGATATGGTCAACATTGGACATTTCGGAACACATTAGTTAAGGAAAACTGATGTAGCACGATAGTACAGTATAACAAAATGTCAAAAAGCAGAACTGAAGAAGACAAACAAATGCAATCAAAATTCTCACCTTGATAACAGCTTGACTAATCCTCAGTGGAGGGTGATGATTGTGATTCACTCCGCATCCATATTGCATTTGTTGCAGACATCCTTTTGATTAAATCCTGCCATATGTTCCTTTGTCTTGCTGCATGAATAAACCAATTAAGTCCAGCCAAACAAAATTCCATTGAGATCGGTGAGGAAGAGTCAGTTGGTCCTGCAGCAGGATGTGGGAGCCGCCAAGTCTCTAGTGCTGAGGGCCGACCTCCACCGCTTGTTCAGCAAAGGTGAGGGAAGACATGTTTAGGAAGAAATGGGGGTTTCTCTGCGAGGTCAAAAACAGGCGGCAAAAAACGGCAAGAAAGTCCAGAATTGAGCAACAAAAAAAAGTCCCCATTGTGCCGCCAAAGCCAACACTGGACATCTGACAGATAAGATCCTCCATTTTGTGTGTGAGTTATTGAACAGATCCAGCTGAGACAGAACAATGGTGGTCAGGGAAGTCCCACGGAGACGATAAACATGTAAAAAAAAAAAAAAAAAAAAAATGCTCTGCGTATCATTCAGAAAAAAACACTTTGCCCGAAAGAAAAGCTTTCTCGTCTGTCTTGCTGTTCCTTCCAATTCAACAAAGGCACTCCAGATTGGCCTTTTGGAAAATCTTCCAAGACGTTCCTCCATCTATCCTTAAATGCGTTCAACAAAAAAGGGCAGAAGAAATGTCTGAATCTTACAAAAAGTGCCATTGTCCCCACTTTTCTTTTAGAGCAAAGTTAAAGTGCACGAATGAGGTCAACTATTTCTTCATAGTTTTTCTCGTTTCAAATGTCTTTTTTTTTGTGTGTGTATTTTGTTGTTTTTCTAGGAAATGAAGTCACTTCGCTCCTTTTTTTCCTTCCGTTTTTAAATGTCTCAGACGGGAACCATTCTGCCTTGCATCTGTTGCATTTGGGAGAGCATTCCCTGGACACTTGTCAGGATCGTGCTCTGGTGTGCTCCTGCGGAGATGCCGATGCGGGTCAGGTCCCTGTGAGGAGAGGAAGCACACTTAAAAACGAGGACCCACAATAACAAAAACAGACAAACCTAATGATCCGCATGATGGCTTTTGCAGCCTTCCAGCATCTTGACAGTTGCAATCCCAGTCCAGCCATTTTCATAGATTAGGTGAATGCATAAAATAACAGAGACTGAAGCACGTCATAAATTATGTCTTCGCTGATATAACACGGATGGTGGTACAGTTTGACTACCACAAAAACAATAATTACAAAAAATCTTTCAAAAATAACCTCTTGAGAACCAGCGTCCACTGCAGTGGACATTTGTGTGGCAAATGTTTTCCCTTAAAAATGTCTAACTCGTTAGTGTTAAATGTACATATCACCACTAATGCATCACGTGCAGGTCAGGATGGCTCCAAGACATTAAGAATGTTTTGTAAAACAATACATAAAATAATGGAAAATGCACCAATAACCTCCTGAGAATCAGCATCCACCGCAGTGGACATTTGTGTTTTGCAATAAAGGGCTAATGTTATCCGAAATGCGTAACTCTGACAAACGAAATAGACCTGAAAATCAAATGTCCACTGCATTGGACGTTGGTTGTTAGTGGGTTTAAGTCAGCATTTTAGAAATTTGTGTTTCAAAGTGCAAAAAACAGCAATATAGGAGTAATACTAATTAGAGTTATTAGTTATTATGCCTTTTATTTGTTCCGCGGGCCAATAAAAACAAGCCGCGGACCACAAGTGGCCCCTAACACCACACTGGACACCCCTGCTTTTATAGCTCTTCATTGGGGGTGCGTCCGCTCTCTGAGCCACCACAACGTAATTTAAAACATTTGTTTGCACGTACAACACTTAAGACCTTCAGTATATCAGTATGTGGAATTAAATTATGGAATGGATTAAGCAAAGCAATGAAACAATGTACTAATATGATCCACTTCAATAAACTCTTCAAACTTAAAGTGTTTAAAAAGTACAAAGAAGAAGAACCATGACAAACATTCTCAATTTATTTAATCCATCCATTCATTCATTCTTAAAGTAATCTTACTTATCTCATCATATGAAATATGACTTACTTCACCAATTATTATTATTAAATTCTTACTATTATTTATTTATTTATTTTTATTGTGATTACTTATGGAGTTTATTGTGAAAAAATTGTGAACAGGAAGTGAACAAAAAGTTTTGCAACTGTTATGTAAAGAAAAGGGGTAGGATTAAATAAGCTCTGCTTCTTCCTATTCCTTTTCGAACATGTTGAAAAGAGAAACTGGAAATTGTGATGTATCATGTTGTATGCTTGCATGTTCGAAATAAACTCAAACTCAACTCAACTCAACTCAACTCTCTCGTCGACTATTTATGCCAATCAAAGGGAGAAGGGGAGTTTTGTTGCAGCTGGAACTAATCAATGGAAGTTATTTTTTATTGCAACTGTTGATCCAAAATCGGAGGAGAAGGCAATCACAGAGTTGTGCTGTGTGCCATCTGAACAAGTCGTTTACACACAATTTCCTGCATAAACTGACCAATCACAGCCTTTGAGAGGTTATGAGCTTATTTTTTAAGTGGGTTTGGAGGGGGAGGAGTGAGCCAAAGTACGCTGGTGCGTCCACAGAAAAGCGTAATCCAGTTTTTGATCTTAAAACTGGAGAAATGCAAGAACATACGTACAAGAACACAATAACGCATGTGATTATTAAAAACAATTGATTTCAGATAAAAGATTAATCACAATTTTTGTTTTGACCGGCGGAAGATGGCGCGCATTGCACAGGCAGTGAATGATCACTGATGATAGAGCGATGTGCTGTGCGCCCTTCAAAACAAACTCGGACATAACTTTAGATAAAACTGAGGTAATTATTTGGTATTGACGCTACAAACTTTATTACTATAGGCGCACATCAAGTTTAAAATAGCATCATTAAGCGAAACTTGAACATGAACATGAACGTGTAGTATGAATGCTACATTAACAGCAAACAGAGGACAACAAACCAAGCTGGCGGAGTTTACAACAGATCATTTTAACAATGCCCTTCTAAATGGACAGCCACCACATGCAAGCCCCTCAACATCTGGGAAGACCTAGTGCTGCAATAGGTCGTTTAGGTTGCTGATTACCGTTGTTTGTACAAAAAAAGAGATCAGCGCTGTCATCTGAAAAGGTAAATAAGATTGTTTGTTTGAGCAACTGATTAAAAACTAAGGAAGAGTAAATGCAGATGTAAATGGTGTACTATGTATAGTTGTTTATAGGTGTGTTTACTACATTATTAATATACATCTGTACTTTGTTTGCTATATTATTGCAAATACTTTGCAAATGTGCGCTTAATTCGTATTAACTGTCACCAAGTGTTGCGCAAATCAATGACTTGCAATTCAGTAAAACATTTAAAAAACATTCCTGTACAACATTCTGACCACAAAATTGCATTTGTATCCAAACACCGGGGTATTTTCTTAAGGAAATTTTATTCACGCAAGCAAATAATAACCTGTGATTAATCATGATTAATCACAGTTCAAGACTGTGATTAATCCGATTAAACATTGAATCACTCAACAGCCCTAATATGTACATATCTAGTGTGGTGTGCACAAGAAATGTCTGTCTCTGGCTTTCCGATAACAAACTGTCACTACACCTGGGTAAAACTCCACTAGGTTGTCGTGCTTTATTTTGAGTTTGTTGTTGTTTTCCTGTGTGTAGTGTTTTAGTTCCTGTCTTGCAGTGTTATTTTGGTGGCCCTTCCTGTTTTGTTGGTGTTTTCCTGTAGCAGCTTCACGCCTTCTTTTGAGTGCTATTGCCTGAGCTGCTTTCTATTTGCAAAGAAGACTATTTCAGTTGTGCGGACGCTTTCCTTCTTTGTGGGATCATTGTTGATTGTCATGTCATGTACGGATGTACTTTGTGGATGCCGTTTTGGCTCCACATGCTGTAAGTCTTTGCTGTCGTCCAGCATTCTGTTTTTGTTTACTTTGTAGCCAGTTCAGTTTTACTTTTGTTTTGCATAGCCATCCCTATGCTTCATTGCCTTTTCCTTTCTGTTTTGTTCATTTTTGGTTTAAGTGTTACATACCTTATTACCTGCACGCCGTCTCCCGCTGTGCTCTGCATATTGGGATCACGACAAACCATCCTCGACGCGTTCCGACTTCTACAAAGCAATGAACTACCTGCTGCCACCTACTGATATGGAGTTTTACATGGCTACCCTGCCGAGCTCTATACAGCACAGACACTAGACAACGGCAAATTATTTGCTGATTATAATTATTGATTTGAAAATAATATTTTTTGGACCAATTAGGTGAAGTTGCATAATTTCCCATGGCACACCAGACAATACCTCACGGCACCGGGGCACAGTGGTTAAAAAACACTGATCTAGACAACATAACCTATTTTAAGCATGCCAAAGATGTGCTCCGGAGGGTGGCGGTGTTGTGATGGCGCGTCTGGAATGATCCAGATATGCATGTTGCACTCTTTTTTTTAAATAGGAGATATATTAATAACATATCTCCTATATGAAAAAATACCAACGCCCCCTCAAAAAAACGTGTTGACTATTGTTTTTTTTGTTTTTTTTTACATCCCACACATTCTCTCCTCCCTACTCACTCTTGTGTCATGTGGACCACTGCCTCAGGAGTGGTGTAGCTGGCGGCAGTGAAGTTGTCGATGTATCTCTCCATGCCGATGGCCTGAAGCCAGTCCTCCACTGTGCCCACGGCCGGCGAACCCTCAGGGCTACTGGGCTCCAGCAGAATAGTGGTAGGCCTGGTGAGGGTGTAAAGGAGATGTAAGTGAGAACATTTAGATTGATGTTGCCCCATTTTCTCATGAGTCACGTTAGTTCAGTACAATAAAAAAATGAAACAGGTTTTACTCCAAATGCATTGGTTTCTAAGCATGCCCTTTTTGCTGCTTATAGTACCACATTTTTCATATCACTGTGGTTGTGGATACAAAAAACAAGCCGAATAGGTCAAACTTTGACTTTTACATCATACAACACTAAGAACAGAGCAGATAGTGGACACCCAATTGAGCTGAGCTGTGGAATTTCTCCTGAAAAAGTCATGAGAATGAGCGCTAACTTTTTTGAAAAACCTTTTTGGTCTGTTGTACATGGACAGTAGTTCTATCAGCTCCATCGGCCATAAAACATTTGTATGGGGCCAGTCAGTCTGAGCCAACTGTGCTGCTCTACTGACTCTCTCCTTATTTTTTTTTAAAGATGGGGTGCACTGTGAGAACGGGATGTCAGACTCTTTAATAAGTCATCTTTCATCGGGAGGTGGAAAAGTATGCACTGCCATCCACATATACACACCTCTTCTCGTTCCCTCATGTCCGTTTACAAGCCGCATTTATAGGAGTCCATTCTGTTAATTACTCCGCAAGGAATACCATTGGCTTACATACCATTAGCTAAGCGTGTGTGCTCACTCATTAAACTCAAACAGACTTCCACGGGGCTGCATTGAGTCTCTTAACACCCTGTAGGTCATTCTTGACCACTCAAGAGTAATAGCCTTGGAGCTGAAGGGTCATATTTGTTTTTAACGTAGCGTAACACCATAAATCCAGCAACATTCCAGAGTGTACAGCACCATTAAAGCTAATTTGTAGAGAACTCTCGTTCTATTGAAATGAGCTACATGTTGCTGCTAGATAACATTTGATCCACCACGGATACATTTCGACCGCCGCAAATAGATTTGGCGTTATGTCTCGAACAGTATTTAACGCAGCTGGTCTGGAAAGAGAAAGCTGAGCAAAAATAGACAATTAGCGTTGCCAACTTAGCGAATTTGTCACTATATGAAGCACCAAAGATTGTTAATCAAAAAAGCAACTAGCTACAAATCTATTAGAGACTTTGAGTCTGAAAGATAAGCACTAGAGATGTCCGATAACATCGGACTGCTGATATTATCGGCCGATAAATGCTTTAAAATGTAATATCGGAAATTATCGGTATCGGTTTCAAAATTATCGGTATCGGTTTCAAAAAGTAAAATGTATGACTTTTTAAAACGCCGCTGTGTACACGGACGTAGGGAGAAGTACAGAGCGCCAATAAACCTTAAAGGCATTGCCTTTGCATGCCGGCCCAATCACATAATATCTACGGCTTTTCACACACACAAGTGAATGCTACGCATACTTGGTCAACAGCCATACAGGTCACACTGAGGGTGGCCGTATAAACAACTTTAACACTGTTACAAATATGCGCCACACTGTGAACCCACACCAAACAAGAATGACAAACACATTTCGGGAGAACATCCGCACCGTAACACAACATAAACACAACAGAACAAATACACAGAACCCCTTGCAGCACTAACTCTTCCGGGATGCTACAATATACACCCCCCCGCTACACTTTACCCCCCCGACTTCAACCCCGCCCACCTCAACGTCCTCATGCTCTCTCAGGGAGAGCATGTCCCAAATTCCAAGTTGCTTTTTTGATGCATGTTAAAAAAATAATGCACTTTGTGACTTCAATAATAAATATGGCAGTGCCATGTTGGCATTTTTTTCCATAACTTGAGATGATTTATTTTGGAAAACCTTGTTATATTATTTAATGCATCTAGCGGGGCATCTCAACAAAATTAGGCATAATAATGTGTTAATTCCACGACTGTATATATCGGTATCGGTTGATATCGGAATCAGTAATTAAGAGTTGGACAATATTGGAATATCGGATATCGGCAAAAAAGCCATTATCGAACATCTCTAATAAGCACATATTGCTCTTCTCAACGAGCATTGGGTGCTGCATTGGGCTCTTTCCCATTTAAAAGCACTGTAATGTCTACACGGATGGTCGGATTAACAGGTTCTTTATTGCAAAAAGATAACATGCCAACCATGCAACAACATCAGCAAACTCAACTGTCCTCTCTGCACGCAGCAGTCCGCCTAGGCCGACACACACATAGTCAGGACTCACAGACAGTCGGAAATCACAGAACTCTTACACTACACATAAATGCCAAGTCGTTACAACACTGGCAGGCGGCTCTGTCTTGACAATAAAAAACGACAAAAAGAAGTGACAGAACAAAAGGAAACCAAAGCTTATGACTTTTTTTGGGATACAAGCTGTCTTTTGGCTATTTGTTATGTTGTGAACAAAAATTTGGGTTACGAGCCTCCCTACTGTTAGTTGGCGAAGCGAATGTCACAGTGAACCCGTGAAATCCAACCAAAACACCTGGTTTCTCACACGCTAGCATTATAGCTAATAGCTAGTGATCAACATAACTTTGTTTTTCCAACCACGGGAATGAAGAAAGTGAGTGTAAGGGGAATAATAATGATATTCATTGAATTAAAGAAAGAAATCAAACACACCATCTGGAGAAGCTCCAGATGGTGTGTTTGACGGAAAAGCAGCTCGAAGGAGATTCGGAAGAAGTCCGCTTTCTGAGGTAAATGCTATACAATAATAATACATTACTTCATAAAACTACTGTAGTTTTTTGTATAACATTCTACTGTATTGTTTCAACACAGTATGTATTTACGTACGTACGAACTGTGTCACAGTCAAAACCAATCAAACTTGTATCCCGAAATACCACTGTAGTTCTAAACATGTGATTTGCTTTTTCCTGTTTTTTTTACTTACTTTTTGAAAATGCGTCATAGCCATATTTGACGATTACCGTATTTTTCCGACTATAAGTCGCAGTTTTTTTCATAGTTTGGCCGGGGGTGCGACTTATACTCAGGAGCGACTTATGTGTGAAATTATTAACACATTACCGTAAAATATCAAATAATATTATTTAGCTCATTCACGTAAGAGACTAGACGTATAAGATTTCATTGGATTTAGCGATTAGGAGTGACAGATTGTTTGGTAAACGTATAGCATGTTCTATATGTTATAGTTATTTGAATGACTCTTACCATAATATGTTACGTTAACATACCAGGCACGTTCTCAGTTGGTTATTTATGCGTCATATAACGTACACTTATTCAGCCTGTTGTTCACTATTCTTTATTTATTTTATATTGCCTTTCAAATGTCTATTCTTGGTGTTGAGTTTTATCAAATAAATTACCCCAAAAAATACGACTTATACTCCAGTGCGACTTATATATATATTTTCCCTTCTTTAGTATGCATTTTCGGCCGGTGCGACGTATACTCCGGAACGACTTATAGTCCGAAAAATACGGTACGTCATTATGTGACACGGAAGTGTCCTGACTTTAGGCCTGCGCAACATTTCCGGGATAAAGTATAACAAAGATTGTGAACCAGACCCCTATATCAAACGTTAGTAAACAACACAAACTACCACAGAAACACCCCCCAAAAAGTCAGTTCAATTAACTATACTGGAAGTCTCTCCAGAGAGTGGTGAGGAGGGCGGAAAAGATCATCAGGACTCCTCTTCCTCCTATCCAGGAGATCGCAAAAAGCCGCTACCTGACCAGGGCTCAGAAAATCTGCAGAGACTCCTTCCACCCCCACCAAGGACTGTTTTCACTGCTGGACTCTTGAAAGAGGTTCCGCAGTCTGCGTAGCAGAACCTCCAGGTTCTGTAACAGCTTCTTCCCTCAGGCCGCAAGACTCTTGAGTGCATTCAAATAATCCCCTCAATTCCCCCCAAAAATAGATCAACTCGCTGGAATATAAAGACAATATAGCATACATCCATAAATGTGGATGCATATGCAAAAGTGCAATATATTTATCTTTACAGTAATCTATTTATTTATATCTGCACCTTATTGCTCTTTTATCCTGCACTACAACGAGCTAATGCAACGAAATGTCGTTCTTATCTGTACTGCATACTTGCCAACCTTGAGACCTCCAATATCGGGAGGTGGGGGGGGCCTTGGTCGGGGGTGGGGGGCGTGGTTGGGGTGGGGCGTGGTTGGGGGCGTGGTTAAGAGGAGAGTATATTTACAGCTAGAATTCACCAACTCAAGTATTTCATATATATATATCTGTATATATATATATATATATATATATATATATATATATATATATATATATATATATATATATATATATATAAATACTTGACTTTCAGTGAATTTTAGCTATATATATATAAATATATATATATATATATATATATATATATATATATATATATATATATATATATATATATATATATATATATATATATATATATATATATATATATATATATATATATATATATATATATATATATATATATATATATATATATATATATATATATAAATATATATATATATATATATATATATTTATTTTATTATATATATAAATAAAAGAAATACTTGAATTTTAGTGTTCATTTATTTACACTTATACACTAACACACACAACACTCATCTACTCATTGTTGTACTTGAAATTACAATGCTTTGTTAAGGGTTGAATTGTCCATCCTCTTTCTATTCTCTGTCACTATTTTTCTAACCATGCTGAACACCCTCTCTGATGATGCATTGCAGTGTGGCACGCACAAAAGTGCTTTCATCAAATGCACGAGAGTGTGGAATCTTCCATCTCTCCCTAGCATGGCCCAAAACCGGTCAATCCTTGCTTCCTGGGGAAGATCTTCCCTGGCAAGCAATTGGTACTCCAGTACTTGTACCCGGAGGCTGGTCAGGTCCAATCGCAGCTGCGGCAGACTTTTTTTTTGGGGGGCGTGGCCTCCAGCTCCGGCTGAATACCGGGAGTTTGTCGGGAGAAAATCTCTGTCGGGAGGTTGTCGGGAGAGGCGCTGAATATCGGGATTCTCCCGCTAAAAACGGGAGGGTTGGCAAGTATGCTGTACTGTAAAGTTCAAATTTGAATGACAATAAAAAGAAGTCTAAGTCTCTATATTATGGGATTGTCAATGAGATCTGGTTGGAAAAGTCATATGGCTCCTATCCGCTATTTATGCTCACAATGTTGTGTAATGTTGGTATAAGAGTTGTACTGAAATTAAATATCAACATATAATATTAATGGTGGTTTAAGGCAAATACCAATTGAATGGTCATCATTCACTGGTTTCAGTCACTGTTGATGGTTAGAAGTTATAATGAAAGCAGTGTGTTTCGAACTAAAACATTCATTTGAGCTTTGTTTAGACAAGCTGAAGACTGGCCTATCAATAACACAGCCACGTGTCTGCACGGATAGACACCTGAAAAATGAGGCCTATACAAACAGCAAGGTTGTTTACTTTCCAATATACTATAGAACATAACCATGGACGTTTATCAATGCCTCACCTGACAGTGCTGTTTCCCCCGGTCCTCTTCAAAGTGTTAGGGTTACGAATCAGCTTGTCCAACATGTTGACAATCTGGCCGAACTTTGGTCGCTCCGCTCTTTCTCTCTGCCAGCAGTCCAGCATTAGCTGGTGGAGCGCCACGGGACAATCCATCGGTGGGGGCAGCCGATAGCCCTCATCAATTGCTTTGATCACCTACAGAACATGAACATATAATTGAAGTCATCATGCTTCTGAAGATGCAAGTTTCAGGTTTAAGGTAAAATAATCTATGGATGAGTGTTAGTTTAGACCAGTGGTGTCCAAAGTGCGGCCCGGGAACATTTGTGGCTCAAAGCTATTTTTTTTAAAAATACTATTACAAAAAAAAAACATAAAAAGTAAAATAAAAGAGCAAACAGGTGAAATGTAACAAGAACTTGTTGCAGTATTGACACTAATAACACAATGCTGCTATGCAGGCAGTTTTGTTTTTTTTTACTTTAAAACTGTCATTGTCAAAACAAATACATAGAATAGCCTTTAGAACCAACGTTGAAGAATATCATCGAGCAGAAATCCTTAAAATGGATATTCACAGGGGGAAAAGGTGGTGTAGGTAAAACGACATGTAGCTGTAGTTGTTATGAATTATTAATTCACTTTGAAATATTTTTTCGGGAAAATATTGCCTATTTTGTGTTTTTGCCATGAAAACTTATTTGACAGAAAGGCATAAAACAAAATATAATGCACGGCTAGATCTGTAGTTGATCTAGAGATTTAAGCGTTACAGGTAAAAAAAATATTAATATAAGACTTGTTTTTAACACTTTAATGACTGAGACCCTTTTGGGTCCCAGGGACCTTAAACATTCACCAAAATTGAGGGAACATACAATAAATATGGTATTGGTTTTGCAAAAGAAAATTATCCAAATGGCCCCCGAATGCTTTAATTTTTCAGTGTGCGGCCCTCAGCGGAAGAACTTTGGACACCACTGGTTTAGGGCTGCAACAACTAATCGATTAAATCGATTAAAATCGATTATAAAAATAGTTGGCGATTAATTTAGTCATCAATTTGTTGGATCTATGCTATGCGCATGTGCAGAGGCTATTTTTTTTTTTTTATAATATTTTTTTTTTATTGTTTTATTTTTTTAAATAAACCTTTAATTATAAACTGCAACATGTACAAAAAGCTGAGAAACAATAACCAAAATAAGTATGGTGCCAGTATGCTGTTTTTTTTCAATAAAATACTGGAAAGGATAGAAATGTAGTTTGTCTCTTTTATCCGATTATTAATCAATTAATCAAAGTAATAATCGACAGATTCATCGATTATCAAATTAATCGTTAGTTGCAGCCCTACACTGGTTTAGACAGTGTTGCATATCACAATTATTCATATTATAAGTGGTGCTTGAGATGTGTAAAAATAATTTTGCGGGTGCATTCATAATAAAATGTGTCTTTGACATGTGTGTAATTAAAGCTCTACATACAGAAGTTGCGACTTACATCTTGGTTGCTCATGTCCCAGTATGGCCGCTCGCCGTATGACATCACCTCCCACATGACAATGCCATAGCTCCAGACATCGCTGGATGAGGTAAACTTCCTGTAAGCGATGGCCTCAGGGGCAGTCCAACGGATGGGAATCTTCCCTCCCTGTAATAAGCAAAAATAGCAATGAATAAAAGTTGCCGATGACACGGTCAGGTCAGTGTCACCTTGCTCCCACATAACACTTGTACTACTCACCCTGGTGGTGTATGCAGCCTCGGGGTCGTCCTCCAGCACACGAGACATGCCAAAATCGGACACCTTGCAAACCAGGTTGCAGTTGACCAGAATATTCCGAGCTGCCAGGTCACGGTGGACGTAGCTCATGTCTGACAGGTACTTCATGCCTGACGCTATCCCACGCAGGATGCCGACCAGCTGGATCACTGTGAAGTGACCGTCGTTCTTCTACACAGAAGAGGGCTTTTTTAAAAAACATTTTCATCCAAGTGACAAAAACATCTTATGAAGGTTACCACCGTGCTTATGGTGGAAAGTAATGCCAGACAGATCTACTTTTACAATGCATTAACATATTGCATCATTTCCAGTTGTATTAATTTCTCAAAACAATTTTTAATCTCCTGGCTAATTTACTATAAATAATTGGTTTCTTTCAGTTGTAATTTGGTTTTAGCCACTCTTCCGTTAAAATGTACAAAGCATTTATTCGCCTCTTGTTGGCTACTTTTTAAAAATGTAGGTATCGCTCCAATTGCTGGGTTCCAATCACGTGACATAGAGGCATTTCGGGGTTTCAGGCGATAGTCTAGAGCCCCATTAGGCTACTGTTTATCTAAAAGCATCAGTGCAGATTGGGGCTGATTTATAATCGTCAATACGTTAATGCTCGCCTAAACCTTACTTCCTTTGACAAAAAAAAGAAGATCGGAGACACATCATGTCTTTACATCCGAGGGGTCCACAAATTAAGTATTAATCTGTGAAAGACAAAGTTGGACTTATTTGTGCATCGCTAAGTGATGTATTTCATTAACATAACGAGTGGTGTGCTGCTGTGATTGTGACACTAATGAGAAAAAGGATAAGTTTGTTTGCAGTTGATTTCCTGCTGCAAATTTTATTCTCATCTAAAATAATGTCTGCAGTTGTTTTAATGGGGAGAAGTTTAGATTTTGTCTAATTACTTAGCTATAAATGTCCCTGTTGTTAAGCAATGTTTTCTAGCGATATCAAGATTCAGTATGCTGTTGAGGCTATGAGAGATTTATTTATCCAGTTTATTAATACTATTAGGGATATTTTCTTGATGCTAACGGATAGCACCAAAGACGCTATAATGTGGTCATAAGTGTCAAATAAAGCACTTTTTTCCTATGCACAAGAACAATAACTAAGCTTTTAGTTTCTGTTATGAAAATCGACAACAAATATTTGGTGGACTGTACGAAAAACTCCAATATTTATTTATTTAGTTATATTTAGACACAGCAACTACAAAAAAAACATAAACTAATACAATCAATTGTTCTTTCTTCACATTTAGTTCTACTCTCAAATACTTCTTATATAGTAAAGAATAAACTCGATTGCATCACAGAAAGTTTTTTTTTTTTTCCCTGAGTTTATTATGTTTATGAACCACTTTTTTCGGGACTCGATAAAAGCTTTATTCTATCGCTCTATTTGAACGACTGGAACACCCAAAAACAGAACAACAATACGGCATTTTCTGCTTAAACTCTACACTTACGCTAACTTGTTTTAATGCCACTCTCAAAGTGGTTGACCATCATGAGAATTAAGCCGTGAAGAAGAAAAACCGACATGACGTCATATGCAACCCAGCAATACCCAGTAGTTACAGGGGCAGTATTGGCCATACCAATGCTGATACCGATACTTAAAATTACCATATTTTCCGCACTATAAGGCGCACCTAAAAACTTCCAATTTTCTCAAAAGCTGAAAGTGCGCCTAATAATCCGGTGCGCCTTATATATGGACTAATATTGAGCCACAACAGGTCTCGCAACTACGGGATGCATAACGTAACCCCAGCCTCTACTGTAGCGTCTATTCTATGCGCCTTATAATGCGGTGCGCCTTATATATGAACAAGGTTTTAAAATAGGCCATTCATTGAAGGTGCGCCTTATAATCCGGTGCACCTTACAGTGCGGAAAATACGGTAATCGAATGATAACATTTTAGATACACTGCTTATAATCAGAAATGAATTTAACACAGGTCGGAGGTGCAACAATATCAATTCAATATTTAAACAATTACCTTATTCCCTTTTATTTTAGGAAAACGTGCTAAATTAAATGCAAAAGAGTGCTCCCAGTACTGTGGGTGTTTTGATGATCAGCATATATTTTGCATATTAATGACGATAGAGACACAAAATTGATTTCAAGCCTTATTCTGCTCAGTTAACACACACAATCTACTTTGCACGCATTTAGTAGATCACATGTGCGTGTGATATCAAGTTTGCACGTGTTTTAGTACACGCAAACCTTTAGTAAATAAGGCCCTACAGCGTTGTTTGAAAAAGTTATGAAAAGTCCAACCCTGCAACTAGGAAATAAAAAAATCCTATATCATGAAAAAGGGTCCGTTGTTAACACGAAGGTGAAACCAGCGTCAAATTCTTGTCACAAAAGACGGTAAGTCGATCGAGGATAAAGATTAGAGCAAATGTTTGTGAACAAGCGCTTGTAATTTGGGTGGATGACATTTCAGCGATAAGATGCAATCAGCAAGCCACAGCTGTATCACACTGACACACAAACACACATACAGAAACGCATGACTGACCCTCAGGAATGCGTCCAGCGATCTGTTTTCCATGTATTCGGTGATAATCATCACTGGCTTACCTAGAGAGAGAGAGAGATTAAAAGAATGAACGGCAGATGATTATGGAGGTAAATTATGCACATGACAGCCCACAAAATTCTCTTGGGACCTACAGCATGTGTTTGTGTGTGTGTGTGTGTGTGTGTGTGTGTGTGTGTGTGTGTGTGTGTGTGTGTGTGTGTGTGTGTGTGTGTGTGTGTGTGTGTGCGTGTGTGTGTGTGTTAGTCCATCCATCTCTGTCCCCCAGTGATTTAATTATCTCAGAATAACGGTTGCCTCAACATGCTCTTTTCTTTTGCTGCACATGCAAAGGCATCTCCTCTGAGACAAAACACCCTTCTCGTCTTCATGCAAATATGAACAGACGCCGGATACGTTATTGGAAGTCTCATCGCCGTCACCCTCCCAGCGTCCGCATGACTCACTGGTTTTGTCTCTCACTGTCCCTTTGACCTCTTCCTCCTCGCCGACTTTTGACACATCTGTCACTCTCCTCTGTGTCGCGTATTTCTCTCCCCTCACCGTACTCTTTCCCCCATGGCACCGCCCATTCCTCTTTGGCCTCTTTCACCTCATCCCGCTATCTTGCCCGCTCCGCCTCTCTTTGGGGAGCGTCTGTGGTTTTATCTGAGCGGGACAGGCGGCGGGGATGGCGGATGTTCCCTGGTGCATCTCGGGTCTGTCTTTGTTTCCCAGAGGATGAGGGGGATAGAAGGCAGGAGGAGCGAGGCATTTATGGTAGACAGAATATCAAGTGTTTTTTTGTGTTTTTATATCCTTTATCGTCAGTAGAAGGCAGTTGTGTAACCATCCATGGCATCGACACATGACCAAAAGTGAAAGAAAGAACAACACATTCCTGAAGTGGCATAGCTCAGGTGAAGTTGAAGGCTCATGAAGAAGTGCTGAGAAAGCCTCAAGTGGGAACCGTGCTCCTGCAGAATGCCCACAGCCGCACTTGGCAGCCGAGGTCTCGAAGGTGAAGTTCCTCCGCAGCATGCCGCTTGCCATGCCAAGGGGCCGTCAGTTAGCCCCTTCGCCCGCCGCGTGATTGGCACCCCATTAATCACGGGGCACCCCGATGATGCCTCTAAAAGAGGAAGTGGATTTAGAGTTCGGGGAGAGCAAGGGGCCCTCTTTGTCAGCCATCTTTGTTCCCTTTGTTGAGCACCACAGCCCTGGAGCAGCGGCTGATTGACAGCTCCCAAATCCAGTCTGAGGAGAGTCTGACCTGTGACCTTAAACTCTCGCCTTTTTGTCCCGCCCTCTTCCCTGCAGTTTATTTGCATGCTAATTCCTTGTTTACTGAATATGCACTGCCGCCTTTGGCAATGAAGTCCGAGGCAGGGCCCCCCCGCTAGAGGGCCGATTATCACCTGCCAATGAAACTGGGAATGAAGATTCAAGCAACAAAGGGACAATAATGGGGGGAAAATAATAGGCAAATGCTATTTAGAGGCCCACTCACAGTGACACAAAGACTAGATTTTAATACCATGTCTGCCGTTAATTAGCAGGCACTTGCTTGTATGGAGATTAGACTAGTAGTAATTGCTCTAAAATTGCTAAAACGTAAAAAAAAGTGATCAACATGAGTTGAACACAAATATCTTTAAACGTTTACTATATACACAATATACCTATTCCTCTCAAATACTGTTCACAAATCCGTGTTAGTGAGCATTCCTTTATTGCCAAGATAATATATCCCACCTCACAAGTGTGGCATATCCAGATGCTGATTGAACAGCATGATAATTGCACAGGTGTGCCTTAGGCTGCCCATGACAAAAAGCCAGAAGAATAAATGCTCACTAGCACAGGTTTAGACGGATTTATGAACAATATTTGAGAGGAATAGGTCTTTTGTGTATATAGTAAAAGTGAAGATTCAAGCAAGAAAGGGACAATACAGGGGGGGAAATAATAGGCAAATGCTACTTAGAGGCCCACCACTTACAGTGACACAAAGGCTAGATTTTAATACCATGTCTACCATTAATTAGCAGGCACTTGCTTGTATGTAGATTAGACTAGTAGTAATTGCTCTTTTTATCAATGTAAAAGTTAAAGTACCAATGATTTTCACACAGACTAGGTGTGGTGAAATATGTCCTCTGCATTTGACCCATCCCCTTGTTCACCCCCTGGGAGGTGAGGGGAACAGTGAGCAGCAGCGGTGCCACGCCCGGGAATCATTTTTGGTGATTCAACTTCCAATTCCAACCCTTGATGCTGAGTGCCAAGCAGTGAGGTAACGTGTCTCATTTTTATAGTCTTTGGTATGACTCGGCCAGGGTTTGAACTCACAACCTACCGATCTCAGGGCGGGCACTCTAATCCCTAGGCCACTGAGCAGGTCAAAAATAAAGTGATCAACATGAGTTGAACTCAAATATCTTTAAACGTTTACTGTATACACAAAATACCTATTACTCTCAAATACTGTTCACTAATATGTCAAAATCTGTGTGAGTGAGCATTCCTGGATTGCCAAAACAATATATCCCACCTCGCAGGTGTGGCATATCCAGATGCTGATTAAACAGCATGATTATTGCACAGGTGTGCTTTCGGATGCCCAAGACAAAAAGCCAGAATAAGAAATGCTCACTTGCACAGATTTAGACGGATCTATGAACAATATTTGAGAAGAATAGGTCTTTTGTGTACATAGTAAAAGTTTTAGATCTTTGAGTTCAACTCATGAAAAATGGGAGTAAAAACAAGTGTTGCGTTGATATTTTTGTTCAGTATATGTACCGTTTACATTTCATTAACTAAATATGTACTAGAATGTATTCAACTTTTTTTCAGAATCCGCTACAGCTGATGTGACTTTCTTCTCTTTCATTGTGGTGGCGTCACAGTGCATCAAAAAGTGTTGAAGCTGAGTGCCCATTGAGCATACAGTGGGTTGTTCCACTGCAGCCAAAGTTAATAGATAAATGCTTAGCTTTTTCCCGCTTGTCGGATGCTTGCGTGGGTTTGGCCTCGGCAGGCCTGAACGCTGAGCTTCTTCCACATGTTGATTGGATGATCTGTCTGAGGCTAAATCTCTTTTTTAATAAGAGCAAAATGAGCGAATCAGCGATCTTGACATATGAACAAACCACTGCCAGAGCATTTTTCAAGCTTCATTCCGTTGTTCCGAGTTGATATGGAGAATTTTACAATCCTCTAAGTTATGTTTTATTTGTAAAATCTAGCATCTTTATATCTTTTATATGTTGTTGGAGACTACTAAAAAGTGGCTGAAAATTAGCTTTACCTACTTCAAAGACCAGCAGCGGCCAATGGATTAGACACCTAAACGAAGGCTAGATTTAGACAATGTCTACACTAAGTTGTTTAACCCCTTAAACAAATAATTATTTAGCCTAAGCCCCGTTTCAGCCACATTAAACCAGCGTTTAAGGTCCTCCTCCTCGGACAAATTTTTACACGGCTACGTGCGTTGTGTATTTCTTGAATCTCCGGCACTTAGCTTTGTATGGACTCATTGATCGTTTACAAACTGAGTTCGGAGAGGAAGTGAAGTCAGAAAGACTGTGCCCCAAGCAGGAAAGAACACGCCACAGTCAGCTTCATAATAAAGCGGTTTCGTAACTCGGAGCTAACCACTGGAATTATGAAGGCGAGTCATCCAGACATGCCCATGTTTCTCCGTCATGTACATGTACAGACGCTTGTGGAAATCACACATGAATACTTTAAGAGATAGAAATTGCATCTATTTCAGATACAACACTTCTCAGACGGCAAGAGAACTTTCCAATGTCCAGGTCAGCTATGATTTTATTTAGCGAAAAACTTTGTTCATTTGTCGAAGGAGAGTCAACGAGAATGTGGGCTCCAGTGGATGTGATAAAAAAGGTAGTGTGTGTTTTGTATTACCTGGCCGTCGAGTGAAGACTAACTACGGAAAACTGCGAATGCTTTTGGACTGGCAAAGCAGACAATATGAGTTATTGTCCGCCATGTATGTCGCGGACTCAACGTCTAGGTCCAGAGTAAATAAAGTCACCAAAAACGAATAGACAATGAAGGTGAAGATAAAAGAGTGTCCTGTCCAAATATCTAGATCCCTAGATTGATCGATGTAAAATGTTCTTTATCACATTGTTTATGTGTCTAATAAAGATTTGATGAATTTATGATGGCTCATGTGTGATTCACTACAATAGGCACCCACAGCACACTGGATTCCAATTAATTGACGTACCACAACACTGGATATTGTTCAGATAAGTTAAATTTAAGAACTTACACACAAAGCAACACTGGAGGTGACTATAACATGCGCATTTTCCACGCATGCGTATTAGGTTGTGTTGCGCCGACGGACGGAGGAGGCAGGGAGTCTTAAACGGTGGCATTGTTGTGTGTGGACACGGATAAGGTTAGGTGGGATTTATCCTGAATAACCTTATCCGGCTTAGTGTAAACGGGGCCTTAAACATTAGGTCTGATTTGATTTAATTGCCGTATGTATTTTACAGCATGTCTACATATTTATAATTTATGTCCCTTAACTGCTGCTGCTGGACATGCCGACGAGTTCACGCCACATTAAGAATTCCTTTTAACTTTATTGAAATAGGGAGTGGTGTGCTATTTAAATAATGGCTTTTTAATAGATTCCACAGACACACTGCAGTGTGAAGGACATATTTGCCCAAACCTTGACTGGAGAAGAAAGCGCGGGAAGCAGAGTGGGAGTTATCAGATGCCCTTCTTGCTCACCAGCCTTTCATGTTGGCGGCTATCATTTGCAACACAGCTCATCTGTGTAGCGCTTTTTCCAGTCTCTGGTTCAGTAGCTTTCTGTGGCTCTCTGTTTTCTTTCACTGTCGCTCCCGTTGTTGTTCTCTGTCACCCCTCCAATCCATCACCTTCCAACCGCCTGGCTGTCTCTTTCTCCTTTTCTATTTGCACCTTCCCTGACTTGACGCCTGTCTCCAATTTCTTTCCTTTCCGCCTGTCCATCTGTCTTTTTCTCTGTCTTTCTCGCAGCGTCTCGCTAAGGTCTCATGGTTCATCTTGAATGGCGTTGGGAGGTGATAAGCAATTTGGCCTAAGCTGCTGTTCACTTTCAGGTCCAGCCATGGCGTCCATGCATCTGTGTTGCGTGGCGTAAAAGGGTGAGAGACAGTGTTATCTACCGCAGATAGGACTGGGCTGCTGCTATGTCACGACGCATTAAGGCACTTCATCCATCTAGTCTCAGGAGAGGCTGGCCATCAGCTATGGTAGACCGTCCCGCACACATGCATGCAACACAAAGTGCTCAGACGTGTTGACAAGACTTTCACACATCCACACACAAGCACCTCGACTCTAACAAACAGCATCAGTGCACAAAAGCAGACGGAACTAGACGAGATAGAGCCAAGAGCGGAGGGAGGGAGATGTGGCCGGTGTTTTGCGACCATGAAGCAGCAGATAGAGGAGGGATAGGGTATCACTCCCTAACCCCAAACACATTTAGAGCTGACACCATGATTAATGAGCCTGGTGCTGCACTATAGGGACTGTTCCTGGGCCATTAGCATCCCCCACCCCAAATGCCCACCTTGCTCTATTTCCCCCTTCCCACTGACGATGTACCCCTTCCATCTGGACAAAGGCCACCAGGAGACAAGCTGACCGTGGCATCCTGAAAACATTCTCAAAATGTTGAAATGCTAAAGTATTGGTAAGTGCAAACTCACAGTAAAGTCAAATAAATTAAATGACTTTAAATGTCAACAACAACCTTCCGTGGAAAGCAAAGTCCTTCCAGATAGAGCTACTACTACCCGAAATAAACATTTTTCTCAATCAACCTTCCTCCAAAGGCACCAACAGGCTGAAATGATTTATGGTTACATTTTAAGGGAGGACAATGGGCAATGTCCTTTTCGTGTATTAATGCCAACGTGTGTGCTGACGATTAGTGTGTGTGAGTATTTGAGTAAGAAAATGAAGATTACTTCAACAACATTTTACAGTGGTACCTCAATTTCCCAGTTACTTTAAATACAAGATTTCTCTTGGCTTTTTGCAATGCTTTAAATGGGACCTGTGATGATTTTAATCTATATTTAAATAATTTCCTTCTGGTCTCAATAATATGTATTGGATATGTTGTGGTGTAAAATTTGCTCCGTAGTCACTTTTGTAACCCGTTTTCTAAGTGTCTGCAATATGTTCGATTCTGGAGGTGTTCCCTGATTGCGAATGAAACAAGGCTCTACTCTCTCCAAAAATATCCTAAAAATGTGCACTGTTTGAATATATATCTTGAAGGCTTTTTACCCTGAAAATAAACTTCATAAACAATATATATATATTCAGTACACTTGCACACTCGTCGATCCAGCGATTCATACTTTATCCTACCTTTTTTGTGTTTTCCCTTAGCCTGAAGCAGAGGTGGAGGAGCTCCTTCCCTCTGGCTGAGAGGTTTACTTAATGTCT
This sequence comes from Entelurus aequoreus, assembly GCF_033978785.1. Taxonomy (NCBI): domain Eukaryota; kingdom Metazoa; phylum Chordata; class Actinopteri; order Syngnathiformes; family Syngnathidae; genus Entelurus; species Entelurus aequoreus. The sequence continues at coordinate 49,234,920 of NC_084743.1, read as the reverse complement.
AAATAAGTACTTCCACCTTTCTGCGACGTATACAGACTCAAAACTCTGAGAACAGAAGCAACCAAAATTGCATGCAAGCTCAGGCCCAAAGGCATGAAGTTTATGATTTGACGCTTCACATTGTTTAACACGAGTATCCAACTTTTTAACCACATTTATAAGTCAGAAAAGACGACATTCATCATAGGTCCCCTTTAAATTATTAGTATAACTTGTGTACGAGCCCATTCGGCAACCAGTTGAAGTAGTATTTGTTACAGAGTTGTGCCGTTTGAGCAATGAAGAGTTACTATTTTATTTCACGTTGTTGTCCCTGCTTCGTTTACACAGGAAACAAACGCAAGTTTTGATTAGAAAGTTGATGTGCGCTTTTGAGTGCCGTTCAGAGATCGACACCATCCTGCCACCGGAACTCAGAAAGTTAGTGCAGAGGAGAAGAAGCAGACGACCGAATCAGACATGCAAACAATTAACAACATGTTTTACCATTCAGCAGCCGACAAAGCGAGTCAGCCCGGTCACTACGTCAGTCTGCATCACAAGCATGCCAAAAATGTCCAGACGTTTTTATCCATGAAAATATTGACAAGCTGCAGATGCTGTGTTTGACGTGTTTCAGTTTTTTCTGTCTAGTCCTGACTTAACAAACTGGACAGTCAAGCATTACCTTTGGTACACAGACGTACATATCGCTTGTTGTCAACTCTGACCTCTCCGGTCCGTCCCTCAAATACGTTCGTTTGCAACATAAACAACAATGTCCTATCGTATTGTTACATAATGAAGAAGCAGCCCGTAGGAGACACCTACTAAAGTCTGCTTTCCAAAGTAAATGCTGAACAATATTATAACACTACTCCGTAAAACTACTGTAGATGTTTATAATATATGCTCTTGTAATTTTTTCAAACAATATTTCATATCTAAAAGTTGAAAAAACAGATGAAATTGAGGTACCCACTCTACTTCCATTCTGAGTGCTGACATTGCAAGTGAAGAGAAACAGACTTACATTTAGTGACCACACCCTCAAGGTGGATGATGTTGGGGTGGTCAAACTGGCCCATGATGCTGGCCTCAGCTAGGAAGTCCCTCCTCTGCTGGTCAGTGTATCCGGCCTTTAGCGTCTTTATGGCTACGCAGATCTCTCTTTTCCCCGGCATCTTTAAACGTCCGCTGCAGACCTCACCAAACTCCCCTAAAACAAACAATTGGATTTAAAAACTGCCCCCTGAGTGCTTGTGTACATTGGAAGAGGTCCGCTTTGAACATTGATCAGGGGCTCTAATCCCTTGTTGTCCCCTCCTCACACCCACTATTGCAAGAGGAAATGGATATTGATTCTTTCCCTTTATTATTTTGTCATTGGATGACCCCTCTACGGCTACAAAAATAGTACAACAATTTAATTAGTCCACAAAGGCTGATTAAATGTTTTCACCCCGAAGGGCAATGTTTGCATGAAATCCACCAGGATTATATTATTTTTTTCTAATAACACTGCAAAAAAACATTTCAAATTACTTATAAAAATAAATACAGTGTACTTGCTTATCGTACGTCCAAAGATTGTACGCAAGAAACTAGTCTGCTTGCCGGCGCAAACAGTCCCACGTGTTGGTGACACAGTATCTGCTTTTTTATTGAAAACGACAGCAAAGTCAGCCACTATGGGGCCAAAGAGAGTTGCGAGTGACAGCACTCTAATAAAGAAGATGAAAAATACTATTGAATTAAAAAAATAACTCTGAACAACCTATTTTCTCCTGTCCTCCCTCTCCTCTCCTTGCCTTCATCGCCTACTAGTAGGATGAGTGCCTTTTACATTTTAACCAATACACAGTATCACATTTCGGTTATTTTGTGTGTGTTGGTCTGGTAATAAATATTAATTTGCTTAACAATAACATTTTGTTTTTTATTCATAATTTAATAGCTGATAATTATAACTGTGCTATGCAGTTGTTATATCTTGTTTTCTTACACGTCTACATTAATTTACAAGCATGCATTGATTTTATTTTGTCTAAGGTCTGTTGCTATAGTCAGGAAGTTGTCTTTGCTATTAGCTTAAATGTTCCAGTCTTGTCTTTTGTTGAGCCCTACACAATGTTAACCTTTAAGTATTGTACTGGTTACACACCAGCTGTTTGATTGTAATGTACATCTTAGTTGTAGTTTTGATTACCACATTTGGAGGTGTTGAAATCACCATGTAAAATTGCTAGTGCTAATCGGTAGCATGTATATGGCATATCCAATGTAAATTAGCATTGAGCTAGCGCATTTTGAAAATAGGAGACTTACTTTTGAGCGCTTTTGAGCGCATGCTTGCTTTGTTGGCAGGGAAAAGGTGTTTGAGCTGGTGCACAGTCTGCAACCGGTCGTGAAGTCACACGCAACAAAAGATACTGTTTGAATTTACGTGGATCTTTACCCGCTAGTACCAACAGAATTCGGCCTGTACATATAAAAGTAAATAATTCAGTACCATCCCTATCACCACCAAGAGTGTTCAATAAAGGCAAAAGTAATGTATTTCAAATGTTTTCAAATATAATTATCGTGCATAAAACATTTTTTGGTAATATTTTAATTGTATAATTTTCTAATGGGAAAATGGCTTCGGTTTTAGTACGATTTGGTCTTGTTTGACCTTTTGGAACGGTTTACAAAAAACGTACCACGGCAGTAAAAAAAAAAAGTCTCCTTACCAACGCCAATAACTTTCTCGATCTTGATACAGGATGCATCGATCTCTTTAGCAAACTCGCGGACAGCTTGGTTTGGGTCCTCGTAGGTAAAGGGGTCCACATATGTCCTCACTCCTGAAGAAAAAAACATTTGGAGGTAAAGGAAGGAAACAAAGAAAAAAAAGAGAAAGGGGAAAAATTAACATTAATTCAGTCTGGCAGGAACTCTGCATCTGTTCTTTATTTTCATGATGCTGCAGGCTACACTACAAAACACTTCACCTCCTCCTCAATCTTTTCTTCCCATCATACTTTGATTCACACTATTGCGTTTCTTGTCACTATTGCTGACGATAATAAGGATAAAGCTTATTACATTGAATCGTTTGTGGGATACAAATACAAATGTGGATGACATATAATTAGGTGTTTGGGGCAAAGTAGGATGCAAGTATATTAACGTAAAAATGGTATGTGCTCGCCTAGTCATTTATGGGCTTCACTTGCGGTATAATGCATGCATGTGAACACACCTGGCAGCATCAATGTTTTATAATCAGTGTGTGAATGTGTATATGCTTTGAGTTACCTTGATGTAAATGCTTTTCTTCATCTGACTCCTGCTTGGCCTTGCTGTACTTACTCCGTCTATGGGGGAGGAAAAAACACCAAGACAGTCAGCTGGAGCCATTCAGTAACAAATGCAAATTTAAACTTCTCTGAAATGTCAGGGTACATGTGTCAGGATTGAAAAAAAAAAAAGCATTTGCGACTCATGCAAATTGACATAAAAAATACGAAATTGCTGTTTGTCATTGAAGTGTTAGACCTTTGACACATCGCTTTTCAAAGTTTACTTTTAAGTTGTTTGGGGTGTATTATTAAATTCCACACTTTACTGCACAGGGTTTTAAAAAAACATCATGATCACATTAGCTCTACCCCCAACAATAGTAATATTTTACATTACAAAAAAACATCACGGCTATTATCTTACTGTTTCCTAGAGGTGAAACTGATCTGTTTTATTGTAGATAGATAGATTAAATGTATTGGCAATGTAAATAACATACAATAAGATTCAGTTTAAAGCACAAAGTGAAACCCACATTAAGCAAGCACACAAAAACCAACATTCACCAAGAAACAAAAACAACTTCATATATACATACACACCACACAAGCATGGCAAGTACTTAGCACCTAAGAAATATGCAGTGATCATAAAATAAGCAATTTCTATATTAAAATGACTGTAACATGTATTAAGATGATAGTCAAATGTATTAAAAAAAAGATAGTCAAATGTGTTAAAAAGATAGTAAAAATGTGTTAAAAAGATATTCGGTTTCAGTGTATTATTTAGTTTGTTGATGGCTTGATAATAAAAACTGTGTAACAGTCTGGTGGTGCGTGTTTTGACTTGTCCTGTTTGCTTCAATTAGTATTCGTTTCTGGAATCTTGTTTAGTTCCTGTCCAGCGCTTACATTTTTATACATTTATTTCCTTTTTGCCACTACTTCTGTGTGATCGCTGACTCCCTTACCTGTCCCTGATTGGTAATCAGGACACACCAGTTCCTGGTTGACAATCAGGATGCTTTCTATGCCAGCCGTGTCTTTGCATCCTGAGATTCAGACCAACAACGGTTTGTGTATGCCGCGGCCTTTAATTTTTCGTTTGGAATAAAAAATAATTTAACATAAAAATCTATTTTCCCCGTTTTTTGATTTGATAATTAAAAAAACAAAAAACTGAAAAAAGATTGTTATCCATTATCCGATATCGGAATTTATTAATGTGTTTGAAAATCGTAAATGGGTATTAAAACAACAAATGGAAAACTCTTTTCTCTATTCCCTGTTACATTTTTGGGCAGATGGGTCATTGCACATGTGCAGTCTCTCTTTTCCATATGCTTGTCTGTGAGTGACGCGGAACAACAATTGAAGAAGAAAAGAAACGTACATGGACCTGTTTGTCTGCTCGATAAAGAACCAATAAAATATGTCACTTTCCATGTCCTTGGACATGTAAAAAATACAAGCGAACTCTTGACCGCAACACAATTGTTTTGATGACACTGACACTCTTCTTTGTCTTCTTCTTCCTCTGAAAATGATCCTGAAAAGAGACACCGTGCATGTGCAATTTAGAAAAACAGTTTTCCACTAGTTGTTCTAATTCTCAATGTTTGTATTCAAAATGACGTCACGTCTGGTTCTTTGAATACGCGTGGTGGTCGAGCCAGGGTCTGTTCTCAATGGGTGCTAGGTGCCATTTAGCCTTTCCCGAAGAAAAATGCCCTATGCATGCGTTGTTTTCAGCTGTACAAACTGTTTAAATTTTTATTACTGACTTCCTGTGAGGCCATGAATGTGTACAGGGTTAAGGTTAGTTCTGACTGATTATTGGATGAGTGCAAGGAAAAGGGACGGGGTGAGAGTGATGTCGGTTTCTACAGTGTTTGACCCTTGTGGTGAGCTAACAATATGACTAGATTACAGATTACTTTTACATGGACATATTCCTTTTGTTTTGCTGCTCCAGACAATTTTTTATTTGGTGCATGAGGGGGCAAAATGGCTCTTTCAATCGTAAAATTGCAGATAACTGCAATAGCACATTGTCAGTACAATTGCTTTTCCCTTTGAGGGACATAGCAAAGGTTTGGAGTAGAGGACCAAGATGGCTATAAAAGCTATGAATCAATCTCATAGAAGGATGCGTTCAAATCCTTCAGGATCCCCCAAGCAAGCTGACACCTGTGCTTATATGGATGTGCTATGTCGACGGTGGAAATGACCACGTGTGTGACCTATTGTTCTCTTCTGCAGTTGTGTAATGAGGGTTAACAGCTATGTGATTAGAGTCCCTCCCCGCAGTCACCGCATGGTTGCTGCAGCACAATGACACTGGTCATCACATGCATATAAAGAAGGCAAAGACAACCACCTGCTTGGCTGTGAAGAGGAGCAATCACATGGAAAACCAGGACACACACAGTCACCCTCATTCACTATCCATCCTCCACAAGACAATGGACACATGCAAACAATGATTTGGTCTCTGTATAACAGCCACGCACACACAGTGCAATTAACAAATGCCACAGAAAGTAAAGTACACACAAACTATCAAAGTTCATGTGCCAGCAAACACACACATACATTTGTGTGTTGCAGTTAACACTGTGAGATGAGACAACCCCATTTGCATGTAATCCCATCTGTGTGACGGAGCTGGTCGCTGGTTAACACCCTGAGATTGGGTCTCTGTAAATCCACCTGATGCCCCTCGGTCTCATTTTCATCTCCCACTTTTCATTTCTCGCTTGCTCACTCCTTTCCTAAAATACTTCCTACTGTCTCTTTCTCTTTGCGGTGGTAAGCAAGGCACTGCAGGAGACATGAACCAGAAGTGCAGATTGTAGTTGCTATGGAATAAACAGGAAAAAGAAGCAAAAAAGGATTGGATCCAGAGGGCAGGGAGCGAGGGGTTGCTGATTGCATCTCAGCTGTCCTAACTGTCAATCATGCCCCTGGTGTGGCGCGCCATCACTCATCAAGGTGACTGTGGTGCACTTTTGTCTGGCTACGTGTGTGTGTGTGTGTGTGTGTGTGTGTGTGTGTGTGTGTGTGTGTGTGTGTGTGTGCGTGTGTGTTTTCAACTGACACCCATCTCCTGACAGCTACTTTCCCGGTGCTAAGCAAGACATCGTTCATCACGGAGGAGACACAGGCTGACAGAAACAAAGAGGACCGAGGGATGAGGCCCACCTTCGGCTGATGACAAAAGCGCTGATGAGCAGGAGGAGGAGCACCACGCTGCCAACCACAGACACCAGCAGCACCGTAGAGTTTGTTCCATCGCCGATTATAGGAGCTGGCACTGTGAGTGTGGAGAGAGTGAAACGATGAGTGAAAATGAGAAATACAGTCTGCGTTTCAGTAATTGACACCGCATGCACCCTCTCACACACACACACACGTGCGCCAAAGTACACACACCCCTTTGTTTTTTACGATTCCCCATAAAGTCTACGGCTGTGTGCCTCTTTGAAAGACAATGACATCCCATTGGGATGTGTGCTTGACCATGTTATTATCATGCACTGCTGTTCGGATCTGCATCACAAAAGGGACACCTGGTCCCTCTATCAGCTCTCTAACCGTGCACATCATAGTATGGCTTTCAGTTTTTCCTGTTTTCCTTGTGCTGTTAGCTTTCAGCCTATTCTGTGCTGCCTCAAACCTTAACCATATTTGGTATCTTTCAAAGCTTTTAACACTTATCTTAGTTTGTGGGGTTTTTTTTTTTTTTAAGTTTTAGAGCCTTATTATGATCTCATTTAAGTCTCAAAACACAGCGATCAGCAGCATTTCAGTCAAAATAATATAATTTTTCAAAAACTCATAAAGGTTGAACCCTTACTGGCACACCCTCTGAGACTCATTGCAACGTGAATAATGGTGACTCTTCCAGTTGCAAGTCAGGTGTTGCAGTAGGATAATTTATCTTTCAAACGCGATAGCTATTTTGACAAATCTCCCTGCGATACAAAAGTCACTCGTAAAAGATGATGCTACTGCAGAATTTTGCAAGAGTAGGTTCCGCCATGCACAAATGTCATGGCTTAAGACCCGGCCGCAGAAAACTTTCAGAAGCAATGATAAAATAAAACAAAAATAGACACGTTTTAAAAATTATTTTGTAAAAACTATATACAATTTTATGTAAATGCATATGAAATCTAGAAATAAGTGTGATTATTTTATTTGAAAAATAAACAATTTATTCTCAGGGTCCAAGTTGGGCTCTAGCGTTCACTACCAGCAGTGGGAAAATTAAACTAAGTTAAAAGTTGCAGTGGTTATGTAACGGTGTGAACATTTAATTTCATGGTTATTCTGACCAAAATTGTTAAGTATATCATTATTGTCACGGTATTGTTGAATGTGCTTAAAAAGTACTTCATATTTAAAAAAGTTTACCTTTTTTTTTTTTTATAAATAACTAATAAACAAGAGACACATAATTTACTTTCCTTGGCAGAAAAATCATAAAATAGTCTCCTGGCTTTTAAAAAGCCATATTATTGTTATTTGGGTGTTTAAATATGTTTATCTTCTTCCATTTTAATTTGTAAAGGTTTTCGTGTTCCTTATATGACGTCATGTACATTTGTGCGAGACAGTTGTAACAGCTACAACAATAGCCATCTTATTCAGTCGAACAAAGATTTCACGATGTTAACTTCAAATTTTAACAAATAAAGACATGTATTTGTGTTTTGTTGACATATGCTAGCCATTGGTGGTGCTTTCATATATGTTTGCGTTTAAAAAAATATTGCACCATTTACAAGCTTTGTCACTCGGGATGCTAAAAAAATATGACGGACTATACAGGATAATGAGTAAACAAGTTAAAAAAAAAATGAAATCAAGAACGCAGCCTCCAAGCTAATGAGTGTTGTGTTTCGCCATTTCGGATTAAAGTGAAAAGCACCAAACCACAACTTTCTGCAATGGCAATTACATTTGTTGTTGCTATTGCCGTCTAAAACCAGATGTTTGGCAAGTACTAAACAATGGATGCTAAAAACACATTGCATGTCACTCACACATCAAACAAGGTTATAGGCTCTAGAAATGAAACACCGGGTCTGTACCGATAATAGGTCTGCATTCATTTTGTGCTTTATATTTTATGTTAGGCTTGTCTTTGTTTCATACACAATATGTAACAAATAAGTAGGCTTAAATCACTGCAATGTCTGTGCCATCTTGCCCACCAAAAGTTTGTGGTAATGCAAGCGTGTCTGTTGGCTCAGAAAGTTGCGGACCACTGGCCCGAAAGGGCTTGACTCACCAGAGTTAGTCATGAACTCAAAAGGTCCGCTGCATTCCCCATAGCCGGCCGCTGTACGTGCACGCACATGGAACACATAAGAAGTTAAGGGAGTGAGACCCTTGATGTCTGCGTTCCTGGATGAGGTTTTTATGATCCTGTAGCTTTTTTCATTCTGGTCCTGCATTGGGGGGGGGGAAATCAAATAAGACCGGAGAAACAACAAGAAAATACAACTTTTACAAAACAGGCAATGTTTCAACCATTTACCTTTTCATAATACTTGACCTCATACTCAAGGATCACCCCGTTGGCTCGTTCTGGAGGCTGCCAGACCAGCGAGATGGTGTGTCTGGTGATGTTCTTGGCTTGGACGGATGTTACTGGGGATGGGGCTAAACAAAAGAAAAATATATTAAATTCTGCTGTTTTTGACTATTATTTCATTGTGTTTTCATCTTTAGAGACAATAAGTCTGTTTTCGGTTGCCTTCCTAAATCCCCGGCTCTTTCATCCCACTGAAAAACTCATACAGTGGGCCACATCACAAGGCATTTACTTGTGTTGGCTTCTATTTAAAAAGCTGTGCGACCACAATGCTGGATTGACAAAAATGATTGCACAATAGTACTCCTGGTTGGAATCCATAAGAGTTGTCCAAATCTCCCTCATATGACACTTGCCTAGCGGTGGTAAAATAATGACATCCTTCTTTTTAAACATATCTTCAGGTCACCCTGGGATACCATATGATGCTGCAAAATCCACAGCAGAAAGCAAGACAAATGATAACAAGACTGTTGCCTTTTTTGTCTTCCACAGAGCCAATCAATTGGTTTTCATTAAAGCTCCACTGAGCGATCTTATCGTGAACCATTTCTGCAGCAGCTGATAATGAGGCCATAATTCAGGCACCAGAGCTATCTGTGTTCTGCCGCCTTTAACACGGGAAGGTTAAAGTAAAGATAATGGCTTATTCCCAAGTCCTACCTCTTGTGTCACTACTGCACAAATCAAACCTCTATCTTCCGGAAGCTTGCCAACATTAAAATTGGGTCATACATACCCAATAAGAGAAAAATCAATGAGCATAGAGCAGACTTGTAAAAAAAAACTTATCCCTGGCCTGAAAAAACACAGGTGGACATTAGGACCAAAGATTATTTACTAATTCAAGGCAGCTAGAAACTTTTCTGTAGGAAATTAATCACATCTAGACACGTCAACCAACCAAACAACTTCCCCCTTCTTCTGGTCAGGCAGCATTTGATTCAATCTAAATGTTCAAAAGGAATCTTTATTTGACCTATACTTCTCAGTGACACTGTAACCTTCCTGACTCCAGGCCATCTGTCTTTTAAAACATTACACTGGAGTGATTAATGAGGGGTTCACCGTGCACCGATCATGATCGCATTATCTATGACATTATATACATTCTCATCACTTTGACCGGAGGCTCCAGGGAGCCGAGCATTTAAGCTTACGCTAACAAAACCCTGCTTTTAGTCGAGGATTGAGTTTAAACGGGCCTGGAATCCAAGCACCAGCAAAGGGTTGGGTTTCAGTTGGGTAAAAAAGCAGCAGGAGTGGCACTTTCAGTGGGACTCGTGGGAGCTGAGATGGAGATGAAGAGGTATGGCATTGCAGACATCTCTTGGTAAAAGGATTAACCCAAGGTTGTGTCATCCCATTGGCCTAATGTGTTGCATCTCTGTTAAACAATTATGCGGCAGCCGTTTGTAGCTCTCGATCAATCTTACCCAGTCTGAGAAAGACAATTTGAAGGGCCCCGTGGGATTGAGCCAGGACACTCCAGCTAAGAAAGAAAATCCCACAAAAGGTCACAGACCTTCGTAATCCAAACATCCATCTTTTCTATGAATATGACAGATATGGAGAGTTAATTGTGTTCTGCCTCTCTTGGTGCATTTTTATTTCTCCCTCAGCTAATGTGAGGATGAAGATGAGTGGACCTTTGATTGGTTCCTCCTGAGGTTTCACTAACACGAGACAGCCAGGTTACAAACAGCAAAGACAGTAAAGGGGTTACTGTATCTATCAAGGCCATGTTTTTTGACTTAATGAAGAAAAATCCCAGGAATGCATAAAAAGAAAGCTGATCAATGGACATGCTTTAAATATTTTAAAATCATGTCTGTCCTGAACAGAGAAGCTTGACCTGAGGCAGCATTTTGGGCAAACTGCGCTTAGACTATCTGGCACCTCCTTTAATAATATTTAATCATCAATTAGTTTTGATTTTATATAGTGCTCCTGTGATTAGTTGACGTAAACAACCATGAAAATTAGTCAAATACATTTTTTGTATTCGATCCTCCATTTTGCCGTTGTCCAGGGGTGGGTAGAGTAGCCAAAAATAAGTAAGAGTACTGTTACTTCAAAGAAATATGACCCAGGAAAGAGTAAAAAGTAATCATACAAATACTTAATTGAGTAAGGGTAAGTATTCAGTGAAAAATGTACTACAAAAGTACATAGTAGCTGGTGAGTAACTTGTGAATTATTTCGTAGTATTTATGTTAGCATACATGTATGCGTAGCTAAACATAAAAAACATTGGCAACTTAACCCATCGTGTATATTTAAACATTTCTACAAACTAGGAATATAACAATATGGAATATGTATATTACGATTATTGTCACCAAAATTGTAACGGTCATTATTATCGCGATATTGTAAAGGAATGTGAATAAGGACGGAAATCTTTTGACCTAGTTATTAAAATATATATTAAATACACACTTTTCGATAACCCATTATTTTTTTGTGTTTCTTATGCTTCACTGATAAGTAGGGATGTCCGATAATGGCTTTTTTGCCGATATCCGATATTACGATATTGTCCAACTCTTAATTACCGATTCCGATATCAACCGATACCGATATATACAGTCGTGGAATTAACACATTAATATGCCTAATTTTGTTGTGATGCCCCGCTGGATGCATTAAACAATATAACTTTACCATGAATTGATTTACGTGGACCCCGACTTAAACAAGTTGAAAAACTTATTCGGGTGTTACCATTTAGTGGTCAATTGTACCGAATATGTACTGTACTGTGCAATCTACTAATACAAGTTTCAATCAATCAATCAAAAACAAGGTTTTCCAAAATAAGAGAACAACTTCAACTCCAGTTATGGAAAAAAGTGCCAACATGGCACTGCCATATTTATTATTGAAGTCACAAAGTGCATTATTTTTTTTAACATGCCTCAAAACAGCAGCTTGGAATTTGGAACATGCTCTCCCTGAGATAATCCTAATACCCACTACAACTATGGGAAATACTATACTTTGACTTTCACAAAGTGCATTTTTTTTTTTTTAAACATGCCTCAAAACAACAGCTACAAAAACAATGAAGGCACACAGCTTCAGTCCAGAGTGTACTAGGGCATACTTGCCAACCTTGAGACCTCCGAATTCGGGAGATGGGGGGCAAAGTTTGGTGGTAGCGGGTAGCGTCCCGGAAGAGTTAGTGCTGCAAGGGGTTCTGGGTATTTGTTCTGTTGTGTTTATGTTGTGTTACGGTGCGGATGTTCTCCCGAAATGTGTTTGTCATTGTTGTTTGGTGTGGGTTCACAGTGTGGCGCATATTTGTAACAGTGTTATAGTTGTTTATACGGTCACCCTCAGTGTGACCTGTATGGCTGTTGATCAAGTATGCCTTGCATTCACTTATGTGTGTGTAAAAGCCGCTAATATTATGTGACTGGGCCGGCACGCTGTTTGTATGGAGGAAAAGCGGACGTGACGACAAATTGTAGAGAATGCTAAAGGTAGTGCCTTTAAGGCACACCCCTAATAATGTTGTCCGGATGGAAATCGGGAGAATGGTTGCCCCGGGAGATTTTCGGGAGGGGCACTGAAATTCGGGAGTCTCCCTGGAAAATCGGGAGGTTGAAACCGGTACCGATAATTTCCGATATTACATTTTAAAGCATTTATCGGCCGATAATATTGGCAGGCAGATATTATCGGACATCTCTACTGATAAGTATTATACTAGTTTTAATGGCTCAGCTTTCATTGTTTAAAATATTGGTTTATTAAATATTTCTGATGGACGTTGTGTCCTACTATGTTTAGCAGTCCTTGAATGCAACGTAAAACACCTCTGTCTCTTTTCCTCTGAATATAAATAAATACATACAATGATGATATAAATATATGTAGCAATTGGGAAGAAACTCAAAGTAACTACAGTATTTTTGAGACTAAAAGCCTCTACTTTTTTCCTGAACTTTGAACCATCTTATAAAACGGTGTGGCTAATTTATAGATTGTTCTTCGATATCTGCCATAATGTTTTGTATTTAACAAATTGTTGTCATAAAACACAGACACGGACACTGAACAGGTGTGTTATTGTTTGTGCTATGGTGCACTCTTTTGGACAAGTTCGCTTACTGCAGGTGCAGGGGGTTGAACGTCTACGGTATTTCCTTCTGTTCAGTGCCTTGAACCGGAAGTAAAAGTGTTGTTCCAGCCTCTAGTTGTCCATAGCGTTTCTACGCATACGGATTCTTCATTCATCACTCCAAGCAACATTTGTACGTTTTACAATAAAGCTAAAACAATTCATTCTTACTAAGCCATCACATTTTTGATAGTAGGGTTTTAATGCATATTTGTACGTGCTATCGGAATGTTATAACGCTAGCGTCGTTAGCATGAGCTAACATGCTAACAAGTTTACAAGTGTCTGTGTTAGTATTATTAACTTACAAATGACATCGTTTTTCTCTTGTTTCCGTTTCAAAAATTATTCAGTAAATTCACCAAAACGTCACCGTGAAGTTAAGTCTATTTAGCTGAATGGAGAGCTAGATTCCGCAGCGAGTGGGTCAATTATGATGACTTCTGTTTTCTTTGATCAGCCGTTTTACTGCTGTGTTACAGACACCGTTTGAAACAATTAAGGTAGTAAATGTAAACATTTACTAAATCTTTCTGTGTAAATAACTACTTTCACAACATGTATATCTGCGGCCTATAGTTTAGTGCAGCTAATATATGGGAAAGAAAAAAAAATCTCCTAAAATGTAGTGGGTGCGGCTTATATATATGTGTTCTATAGTCCGGAAAATACGGTAAGTAAAAGTTGTTTTTCACAAAAATACCCAAGTAAAAGTAACAGTTATGTTGCATTCAAACTAGTTGGACATGTACAATTTATCAAAAACTTACTCAAGTAAATGTAACACAGGAAATGCAGCTACCCACCTCTGCCGTTAAAAGCCTATTTATGTTTGGTATCACAGTGGGCAGAGGGGCTCGCTAGATGGAGCAGCTAACTAAAGTATGTCCATACACAGTGGGGAGCCGCTCCTACAAATTACTAATCCTCGTCTCTGCGGCGGCAAATAATCCTAATTTCTTAGACGTGTAATAAACACTGAAAGATTGGAGAAACACCCAGTATGAAAGACCAGGAGGAGATTAGAAGCCATGCTAACCGCTAAGATAAGGAAGCAGTTATGGAAAAATTTGAAGTTAATTTAAAGTACCAATGATTGTCATACACACACTAGGTGTGATGAAATCTGTCCTCTGCATTTGACCCATCCCCTTGTTCACCCCCTGGGAGGTGAGGGGAGCAGTAAGCAGCAGCGGTGGCCGCGCCCGGGAATAATTTTGGTGATTTAACCCAATTCCAACCCTTGATGCTGAGTGCCAAGCATGGAGGTAATGGGTCCCATTTTTATAGTCTTTGGTATAACTCGGCCGGGGTTTGAACTCACAACCTACCGATCTCAGGGCGGACACTCTCACCACTGAGGCCACTGAGTAAGTTAAAGCAAACATTACCGCATGCAAACATGGAGCATGGTTGGATTCATTAGTGAATTACACTTGTATTTGTACCTGATACCAATACTCTGTGGGATAAGCCCCTTCCCTACCTCAATGCTGTCTTTATACTGCTTACGAGAAAAACTCACACTGGATTTGGGTTGTGTGTTTGAGAGTATTTGCACAAAACACTGTTTGATGAGTCAGGGCGCTTGTCTTCGAAAAGCATCATTCATTGCTTACGCTACGAGGAGCAGATGCCATCAGCACAAGCTGTCGTGCGAATATGTGACCGATCACAGTTCAACATTTAACAAAGCAAGACCGAGGCGCACATGTGGTTGCCAGATTGAAGCCCGGCTGCCAAACTGGAGCCCACCCCGTTTTTTTCTGTCACCAAAAAAAAAAAAAAAAGTTAAAGACCGAGCTATATTTCGCAGTGTCAAGAAAATGGCTTCTGCTTACAAGATCCGTTACCAGCCCTTGTAACGGCTGCTTCCATCTCTCCAAACACATTTGCACATGTTCGTTTTGAAACATACACACTCCTCCTCCCCCGACATACATATATGCTTTCTTGTGCTCAAATTCACATTTACTCACCTACGTTTGCCAAGAATTTAGTACAGTGACATTAACACCTCCATGTTTTCCTCTGTTGTCACAATATACACATACAAAAGTGCTTGATCCCATAAAGGGAAAAAACATACAGCCAGGGGTCAGTTCAAAGCTGGGCCAAGCACCCTCCAGCCCCCCAACTCCCTCTCCTCTTGGAGTTTGGGTGATAGGGTTACACCCTGACTGAATAATGCCAGTGGAATTGTACATGTCGAGGCAAGGACTCCTTCATGCACACACGCCTGGTTACAGATTCATGCACACGCAATCAACAGCGCTAATGTGTTAATTTTCTCTTGGCGTGCCTCTCCACTGCACTTCCATCGATCCTCCTCACAGTCCAAAAATCTGCGCGCGTTCCTCCATTCCAACCTGCCAACCTCGCCTCTTCCTGTGCGACTGAAACTCTAACTTTTACGGGAAGGCGGAGGAGGCTGGGCCGTCTTCTCCACAGCGGTTATAAATCCTAATAAATCTATCATAATAAATGCATAATCCACCATGTCTGGATGAAGGGAGGCTGCACGGGGAGGGGGGACAGCCGCAGATGACGCGCCGCATTACCAGAGGCTGAAACCAGAGATTCCAAAGCCTCGACTGAGCATTAGCGGAAAGAAATCCAATCAGTCTGGAGATATTCTCTTTAACAAACACGCCCTGGCAAACACCAGAGACATGCACACATAGGGGACATTGTTTAAGCAGCAGACTGTTTCTTCATTCATATAATAACAGGCTGGATCTCACTTTTTATCATCCACACAGACACATTATATCTGCAAGTTCCATATAGCAAATCCGAGGGAAAGGTTGTGACGAGCCGAAAGCAACATTTGTGTCATTAAACCTGGAAGTAGCAGATTAGTCATTTTGTGTGCGGGATCGCACTTGTTGGGATTGTTTGTTTCAGTGCACCTAGTGTTGTAACGATACCAATATTTTGGTACCGTACCGGTACTAAAATTATTTCGATACTTTTCTAAATAAATGGGGCCACAAAAAAATGCATTATTGGCTTTATTTTGACAAAAAATCTTAGGGTACTTTAAACATATGTTTCTTATTGCAGTTAAGTCCTTAAATAAAATAGTGAACTTACAAGACAACTTGTCTTTTAGTAGTAAGTAAACAAACAAAGGCTCCTAAATAGTCTGCTGACGTATGCAGTAACATATTGTGTCATTTTCCATCTTATTATTATGTCAACATTATTAAGGACAAGTGGTAGAAAATTAATTATTAATTTACTTGTTCATTTACTATTAATATCTGCTTACTTTATCTTTTAACATGTTCTGTCTACACTTTTGTTAAAATGTAATAATCACCACTTATCACCTGTTCTTGATATCATTACAGTGGATGTTAGGTGTAGATCCACCCATGGCGTGGTACGTTTCAGAGGCGATATAGTACCGAAAATGATTCATTAGTATCGCGGTACAATACTAATACCAGTACAACCCTAGTGTACACCGTGTCCTACTATAGCGAACCGTCCAACTTGACTCCAGGGTGCACTCCATTACAGCTCCTATACACATGGCTATCTGGCAGCGCTCTCAGCTCTCCCACAGGCAGCACAGCCATTCATCTCTATCTTCCTGACCCTATCAGATAAATCAAGCCACTGTGTCCTCGAATTGCCGGTCCAAACCCCATTCATGACATGCACTTTTGCCAGGGATGGAAATTAGCGATAAAAAAGCGACACAAAAAGGGCACTTAGCTTGCCACCCAAGAGCAGAGCAGTAAAGAAGACCAAAGTAATGATCGACTTTAAGTGGCGGAGAGCAGGGAGGGATGACGAGAAAAGACCAGGGTTGTAAAATCCATTTGCACAACAACCAGTTACAAAATGCCGAAATGACAAATCAACGGGAGGCTTTAAACACACCCACGGGTTTACAGGTCTCTTCTCCCACTCTGAAAGGCAGAATGCATTGATGGGCATATTGTCCTTTAATAATTATACTAACATATCTAGAAGCCTCTTTGGATCGATACAACTCATTTTATTCATAGCTAGACCTCTAAATAAAACGCCTCACCACAGGCATACATACTTGTGTGAAATATAGCAAGAAATAATTTCACATGGAAAGGAATCTATCATTCCCCACATCATCTAACTGTCACACAAATTGTCCACATCATTCTTGTTTTAGAATGCAGATTAACTCCCAGACAGCGGTACAGCGATGTGCTCTATTTTAAACATGAGCTCACATACAGCTACGGTTAAGAGGCTGTTGTTGTTGGGATGTAGAAATCTAGTTCCACCGGAATATATGCCATGTATTTAAACACACGTTTAAAATGTATAGTGCAGCTATTTCAACATGTCACAAATTGTTGTCATAGGGGTGAACATGACGGCGATTCGGTAAATTGGGTCAATCAGCGTTACCAATGTCCATTTGAGCTGACATATATAAGAATGAATCAATACAACACCGACTGCGTATGGATATCGATTATACAGTACACTTTGACTGCGCAATGAACATATGAGCCAGTTCAAAAATGTATTCTCTAAAAAAATGGCAGATGGATGCAGGAGCGTTCTTGGATGGGTTTCTTTTAATAGTACCGCTGGAAGTAAACACCTTCCCTCTGGCTCTTTATTGGCATCCCTCTCCCACAAACTAAATCAAACCTAGTCTGATCAGCTTACCAGCCTGGTTGGTGGTGACGGTCACAGACACCGCCTGTTCTGGCCCGGGGCTCTGTGGCGAGACGCCATTCACCGCCCACACCTCAAAGGTGTAATTAGTATGGGCCTGCAGCTCATTGATGGACACTCTGGTTCCCTTCAGACTCAGCTGCTGGGGGCTAAAATGGATGGCGTTGCCACACGGTTGACACCGCCGGCCGTCAGGCCCGCAACGTTTACACACTACGTTGTAGGTCAGATCCTGCCGTCCCCCAGAGTTCCTTGGCGGGCTCCACTCTAGGTTGACGGAGGTCTCGTTCACATTAGAGATGAGGTGAAGCGGCGCTGTTGGTGGTCCTACAGAGGAGAATGAAGAAGTTGGTGGTTAGAACAAATGCTAAGCAGGTAACGAGTTACTGTACATTAACATGTAGTTGTGGTTGAACTTTATTATATCCTAGTAACTAAGCCTGTTCAAATCTCTGTTGGGGCATCTATGTGAAGAGCTTTCATGTTTTCCCTGTGTGTGTGTGTGTGTGTGTGTGTGTGGGGAGGGGGGTTCTCTGGCTAATATAGTCCTGCTTCCTCCCACATTCCAAAAATATGTCAGGTTAGGTGGAGACTCTAAATTGTCAATAGGCGTGAATGCAAGTGTGAATGGTTGTTGGTCTATATGTACGCTGGGATTGGATGGCGATCAACCCAGGGTGTACCCAGCCTCTTGCCCAACATCAGCTGGCTCCAGCTTACCCACGACCCTAATGAGGATAAGCGGTATGAAAAATGGATGGATGGATAACTAATCCTCTTAATAAATCCACTATTCAAATCAAAATCAGGAGGAACCTGTTTAACACAACCCTATTTTGTGTTCTAGTGTTGTAAACGTCATCATTATTCCTGAGCAGGGATACAACTACTGTCTAGTTACACAGCATTAAAACATACACAAAGTGACTTATTTTTAAGTAACTTTCAAAATAATAATTAATAATAATAATAAACAATAAGTATGTACCTAGATTCTACCACAGCAACAAACAAATATATATTTTTTTAGATTGTTAGCCACTGGAAGAAATGTGTGCATGTACGGAAGCTTTATTGTGATTGTAGTCAAGACAACCAAATTAAAGCAGCAGCTCTGTTAGATAAGAGTGTGAAGTATCATATGAAAACACAAGGATGAAAAAAATTAAAGAAAACTTTATCAAAAAACTACCTTATTGCAAAAATCCCGTATTATCGTCTATGGTTATTTTCAGTTCAATTTCTGTTGACTACCACTTATGTTAACATCCATTTATGTCGACTTAAGTCAGCCAAACGGCTTCCACTGTAAATACCAAAATAAAAGGAAAAGCAACACAATCTGATAGGATCCAATACACAAATTATCCATTGACAAAGATAATACTGCCAAGTTTAAAATATAATTATTTTATAATTTTTACAATTGTACTTCGACGTTTCTGATAGCTAACCGTTGTGTGCGCATCTAAACTGTAAAATGTAATCGCATTTTTAAAAAAATATTTTAATTGTGCCTATGTCCCTACAGTACTTTGTTGAATGTATGTTAGAAGTTAAATTCAAACATGTATTGTTCCCTTTTAATGCCCTGACTATCAAAGCAAGGGAGGATCCCATTTCAACTGTGTTCATTGAATAAAATCTAATCAACCGACAGGTTTATTCATATGTCGACTCAGTTGGAGATGGCAAAGTGCCAAAGCTTGCATACAACAGAAGGCCTTTATGGCTGCCACTCAAGAACTACAGGTTTGCATTGGACCTTGCTATTGAGCACATCCACCGACCTCTCCTTTGATCTACTAGTTTTATATGCAAGAGGCAATGCAGACATGTGACGCAGACTCCCCTCATCATCAATTTCAATGTACATGTAAGCGCCACTGTAATGAATGTTTTTTGTGTTGCTTTCAAACATAAGACTTGGTAATTGACTTAACCCCCCCACACCCCATCCCACTCTCTGTCTCTCTCTGACTAATGAACGCTGGCGAGCACACTGGAGGGGATCGATGCACGCTGAAATATGAAATCTAGTCAGTTGGCAGACTAATCATTTTGCAAAGGAAATTAATTATCGGCTTTATTTTTAGAAGAGTATAATGACAATGAAAGATGTCACAAAGAGGCTGAGAGCAGCGAAGGGGACAGACGATAAATGTCCACAGAAGGCTTATGTGAGTGTTTGTGCACAAATGTTGCTATACAACAGTAGTTTGACACATGATGCAGTTGGAAAGGTTCGTTGACTGAATGTCTATGGAATGTGGATGCAAACTGTAGAAATTTCTTGAGGGGCAAAACTGGAAGTTAGGGATGTAATGACGACTGGTATTAATGATAAACTGTGGTAAAATTAGACTTACCATTCCAAATTGTAATTATCACGAAACCGTGATTGAATACCGCACTTTATGAACGGTAATACTGCTCATTTTCTAGAGAAGCAACTGTTGTGCTGATGGCTAGCTACAGTAAATGACACAGTAAGGCATTATAACTTATTTCCCCATTACATATGTCATACCCCGATCTACACTTGTATAAACCCATTGCTGTCTGAGCATCTAAGCTGTTCAATTATGCACTATGATCCTACAGATTGTACTCTCTTTAGGGCCTTTCACAAATCACCAGTTTAGATGGCGTGTCTCAACGATGGCAGAAAGCCTTTTTTCAAAACTTTTGGAACACGGCGACAACACGGATTGGCAGAATCATGCAGTGCCACCTTGTAAGACCATAATACTCTGGCACCTCCTTTCAGTTACCCTGTTCATATTGTGAAGGTCCAGACGGAAAATGTGTTTGGAGGATTATGTCGGTGTTGTTACTGTATTATCACGCATCTTGCAGTGCAAACGGCGCAGTGCCATTCTTTACACTGTGAAAGGCATTTTGAACACGGTCCATTTGAAACCACCAAGAAAAAATTCAATGTTAAATTTTTTGGGGCGGCTCCCCGCAGCTTTCAGGGTTCATGGCGAATGAGTGACGGATGACCAGGGCTTGTGTTAACTCAGTCTTTGGCAGAGCACGGAAAACCGCCATGAATCGCCATCTAAACCGGCAATGTGTAAACGCCCTTTGGGACAGAGTGGTAGATGTGAAGATCCATACACGGACAGAAGGTGAACCCACGTGACGTCATATAAACCAGAAATTAAGTTGCAACCACAATTTTGCCTTCATCATTAAACACTCTAAAACCTTTACAAATTAAAAAAGAAGAAGATATACATATTTCAACAATTAAAAAAAAGAATACTTAAGTACTTTTTGAGCACATTCAGTAATAATGTGTAGATAAATGTTCATGTCATTATCAAATTAAATCAAACTTTATTTGTATAGCACTTTTCATACATATAACATGTAGCACAACATGGTTTTTTTTTTTTAAGTACCTCTTCCCCAATTGCATAACCCTAGGCTCAAACAGGCCCATCAGAGCCACGAGTGCAAAGGGCTCCCGCTGAGGAAATGCTGGAAATAACCCTAAACAAAATGATTATTATGATTCAATATAATTAGTAAAATGTATCACTATAAAAATGTTAACCTAAAATGTTATAAATTGACAGTTGCAAAATAAATGCTAGTACAATATAAATAAACACATAGTTAAAAAATAAATAAATAAAATAAAATAAATAAGAATATTAATAAAACACCAAACCAAAAAATATATATTTCAAAAAAGTAGGTATTAAGCTTGTTTATAAAAATCATAACATTCCATCCCTACTGGAAGTGTTACTAAAAGTATTGCTAAGTAAAAGGTTGTATTATAAGTAACACTCGTAGTGACAGTCTTTAATCAAAAACAAAAACTACTAACCACGTCTAATTAGGTATTATATTTCACTTCTGTAACAGTGTCCTTTAAGGCAGAGTATTATTACTGTCTTCCCTGGCTTCAAATGCCGTCTCAGTGCTATTTCAACCACCTTTGACTGCACCTGTTGCTATCCCAGAAGGCATCAGGGGGAGCATGGGAGAGCTGTTAGCTTTGAGTGACACTTTGTAATTAATCCGGAGAGAGTGTGTGGCAAGGGGAAATGGATTGAGGACCACCGGCCACTCAAAATGGCTTTAACATGCATAGTGACACTTTCAAAAGTTTGTCCAAAATAAAGTTTGAGCTAACAGCTTCCCCCATGCCCCCCCTCTCCTTTCCATTCATTTATAGGCAGGCAATTTGCTCAAACCATTAGTTCTTTCTTTCCCGTCAACCCATGCTTCATCTGTCTTTCTCATTTTTACTCCATTTTCTGAAACGTCTCTCCTTCCCATCCTCCTTCATCCTACTTTCCTGTTGTCTCTTTCGATCAGCATTCGTCAGCTGAGTTGTGCAGGGCTAAGGTGGAGAGCAGGCACAATTAACCAAGCATCAACCCCACTATTGCAATCCATCTGGGATGTATTCAATGCCTTACTCTGGTCTTCACTATTCCGTTTTTTGCATTCATCCTTCCCCTGTTTTTGCCAAACCAAACCACCACTAAGAAAACTGAGAAAATCTGAGAAACACATCAAGGGCCAAAAGAAACCCAAATTGCAGAACACCCCCTCTTTATAACCAGCAGGCAGCAACCAGCTCCCACGGGTGTCTGTCCGTGGCCCTCATTACTGCCCTGTGCTGAATGTATGTGTAGCTTTGCACACTAATATGTATGCATTGCTAGTACTGGCTGAGCAGCACATTTTATCTGAGAGATGTTCTCTACCCTGTTGGAATTATCCAAAGAAACCTGATCTTGTGTTTTGAAGAGAGGACAGATAAGCTTAAAAAATATCATGCCTTGTTGCATTTCCTGAGGCGGTCAGAAAACAATATTATTATTATAAGAAAAACATGAACACATAGGACAACCAGAGGGAGTTGTTCCCTCACACAATACTGAACACTTCAATTTATACCTATTTGAAATACAACAGGGATGCGGTAAGACAGGAAAAAATGTGATGTATGGTGTCCTTATTTTGTATTGACAGGCTATGGAAAAAGTCCAATATTTCTAACAGTTGGAATAAAAAACATTGTGAATAGGTGCTGAGAGGAAGACACCAAATTCTGGGATGCAAAGTGGTGTATGAGTGACAGCTGTAATTACAGAGCTCCGACATTTTGTGGTGAAAGGCAACGAAAAAGCACAAGAAAGGAAGCGACGATAAACAGGGGTAGAGGGGATAGTTCAAAGATCAACAGTTGACCGGCTGACGAGGGAGGGGGCTGCAAAGGTCAAAATCTTGCGAATGTCAAGTTCCTTGCAGTAGGAATAGGAACGTGGGAGATTGCGCTGCATTATCCAATAAAAGCAGCCCGTTAATGAGCTATGGCAGCTGTTGCTTGCAGCAGCCACAGCTGAATGCCACACTGACTAACAGGACAACGGGGACGATGTCAGCCAGTAACTTGATATGTACGTGATGCCACATAATTACTTTAGGAGCACTTATGATTTTATTTAACAATACATTTAGCTCTTATGATTTAGCTATGAATATGAATTGGTCGATGAAAGTGTAACAGGAGGCAAAGGCATTTTATTACATAAATATTGTGAATTTGACTTGACGTGTAGAAATTTTACAGTTTAGCAGTTATATTATCATGCATAACCTGAAATTACAAATATTAGGATCAGGATTATACATCTTTCATTAGGAAAATATTTCACAATCAAACATTGTTTTATCTTGCATACAGTATTTATCAAACTCTATAGAACAAATACAACCATTTGCATTGTTTTAGTTTCGAGTGTCTTGGGATCAAACTCTCATCTGATTCAATAAAATGTTGACTTGACTGATGAGTCCACAGGAACTTGACAGCTCATTTGGGTTGAATGGTAAGCCAACTATGAGCAAAGTAACTTAACAGATGTTTAAGTTAGTAGAAATTGCTTTATGACACAAACTCAGTCATACGTAAACATATGTCACGTGGGAGTATGATTGCTGTTATTTGGAGCAGAGTCAATTGACTTTTTGTGTGAAGTGGGTTTCGTTTTCTTCATACTTTGTGTACATTTCTACCAGAATGAACTCCAAGTACCATGACTCAGAGGGGGAATGGGAACTCAAAAGGAAAGGTATCATAAGAACGCATGATCGTCAATAGTATTAGTTACGGCAATCATTTTGAGTTTGGTAATAGAATGCAGCTGAATCATAAAAAAATAGAAGATATAGAAAACCAAAAGGGTTGTCTTTTCTCTCCTGCTGTTTTGCACTGTGGAAACTCAAATCTGGAATGTATTGGTTTATACCAAATTTGGATATCTAGCACTGTGACCGATCAGTAAGTACAACCTAGAATCAAAATACACCTTCAAAAACAGTCCCCGCTAGCGTTAGGCATGTGAAGTCTGAAAATAAATGACATCTACCAAAATCCTCTGCGCACGGCAGCGCAATGGCATGGAGCGCCCCAAACCGACACTGGATGTTTGCATTGTCACTTTAAAGACACTTCACTGTAAGGTGTTTTTTCTTAAATATTTGCTTGAAACAATGGATGTTCCCGGATAATTATTTGCACTTTAAATACTTGTTTGTAATAATGAATATGATTAGAACATTTTAGGATAATGATTGTGTTCAATTACAGTGTGTTTATCCTAAATATTCCTGCTACTTAATTTTACACACTATAGTATTTCTAAGTGGGGGTTTTTTGGAACATATACCACAATAACATTGTATCGTGGCATTGATACCGTAATAATCTCATACCGTAAGACTTTGATATTTTTACATCCCTAGATAGATTGTAGATTCCAATGCAAAATGGATGTACTTACGGGTGCAGGGCATGGATGCTGGGTCTGTTTCAGAGCGGAAGTATCCCTTGTCGCAGGTACAGGATGTGGAGCCCTCCCTGACGGAGTAACTATGGAGTGGACATTTGGAACAGGCCCCATCAGCGGCCAGAGCACGGTAGTAACCAATCTTACAGGCTAAAAGAGAAAAAGAGAAATAAAGTTTGGGTTACCATGACAGTTACCATGCATAGTGATGAAAAAAATATTTCAAAACACAATATTCCAAAACAAACACTTCTTCAACATTATGTTAGAACAGACAGTGCAAACATTCCTCTGAAACAAGAGACGATCAAATGACTATGGTAAAATGAAAGAAAGGCCATAGCTGTTGGCATTACAGACAGTTTGCTAACCAGGGGCTCTGCCTAACAAACACACACACACACACACACACACACACCTCAATCTGAAATAGTAAGGTAAGTAACACCCCATCTGGTCACAGTAGTCAGTTTTCTCTTTCGTGACAGTTTGATTGGGGGAGAGTGGGGCTCGTCTTTCAAGGAGTTTCTCCATCGTCTTTTTGTCTGTATATTGGCTGAGGGATTCTACTGAGGTTTTATTTCAGCCGGACTGCTGAAGCAGAGGAGGCGGACAAAAGAGCAATTATGTTAAAGGTGCGGCACAGGCCGTCAAAACACCGATTGGACCAAACAACCTGTCCCTCCAGGAGGCTGCCATGTGCAGTGAAAGGTATTGAGGCAAGACGATTGGTGGTTTGAGTTTTGGTAAATTGGTCATGGAGCGCACACTTGCTTAACTGGGGACATAACCAAGAGAAATAATAGTCCTGCACCAGACCTTTGCCAAGGTTAAAAATACAGCAAACTCGCTTATTCCTCTGACTTTGAGTCAACCCACAAAGTTTTGTGGAAGTAGTAGCGAACTAAGTAGTAAAATCAAATAGTGACACCCTTATAGTCTGTATGTGTAACTTGATCCCAAGCATGCACAACATACTGTACAGTACAACAGGTGATCATCATACTTAAAACAGTGCCTATTCACATACACAAGACTTAAGGTATAATAAAATCATACCAGCCAATTGACATTCCAGTAGACACGAACTAAAGAGGAAATTCCAGAAACCATCAAAATGCCAGGAAAATAAAGGGTATTTAGGGCCTCAGCGTCTACTCTTCAACAGCTGGATTAACGTAGCATGGTGTGCTGGGCTAGCTGCTACCTGCTGAGTCATTCTTTGCCTACTCCCACTCTCTTCATCAGGGCTAAATCCTTGCTAATGCTAAGCTAAGGGCCTCTTTGATTGTAGCCTGAGGGGGTGCGTGGAGCCTGCATTTCTTTTCTTCAGAGTTGCTCAAAAAAAAAAAAACGGGAGAGATTAGTCAGGTGGTGCTTCTTATTATCTCTCCATCTTTAATGGCCAGTCTCTAAAGACACTTTGGATTGGTGGGTATTGTTCCAAAGTGACAGAACCCATAGCTGCTTTAAAGGTTTGTACATGTGCGCTGACCAGAAAAGTGTCTGGAGTTGAGTGTGGGGTCAACCAGCTGTTTGAGATGATGCCCCTCAGCTAAAAACTGGAGAGAGAGTTAATTGAGTCCCATGCTTCACAGCCTTTGGGTTTGAGCTTCTTTAAAGAGACACAGTTTTAGGACAGGCTACCTCAAACTGTGCATGGTTGATGAGGTTTTTGCTCTTCGATTATTAAGCCATCCCAAGCTGATCCTTGAGCCCCCAGAGGCTATCCCAGAATTCTTTGCACAACTTGCAAATCCCTGTTTGCCATCTGACGTGTCCTGGAATATCTCTCCTGTGGGCTTTAAGCACTGCATTTTGAAAATGTGTTTAAAAATGTGATGTCAATGTAGGAGGGCTTGTTTATAGCAGTGGCGGCCCTGCAGAAAGGAACAGTGTAGAGATGAGTCTAGGTTGAGGTAAAGCTGGGTAGTTTTGCTTCCTATTAAGAGAGGGAGGAAAGAGAACCGCAGCAGTGGGTGGTCTAAGAAACCTTGGCTTTAGAGAGGAATCTCCCTTAAGAGCCGATGGATTTATTGCTGTCCGGGCCAACGTGGCAAACCCATATCCAAGCCCAAATAGAAAAACTCAAGAACCGATTGTATTGCATATTTGTATGGCTATGATCACCATCATGGCCTGTTACACAGCATGCGTGTATGCTGTGTGCTTCTTCTCCAGTGATTGTCTTGACTATCTCTGCGGGCTTCCTTTCACATAGCGCTGGTTTGTCAGGTGCCAAATCCCTTAGCTGAGAGATCAAAGGCTGACAAAAGAGTGGTGACTTATTGTGTTCTGAAAAGCCTCAAAAATCCCTCATAGTGTGGGATGTCACATTCTTCTCTTTTTCTCCCCTAGAATCTATTTCACTTATTCAATCCTCTTCACCTTTTCTCTTTTATAAGGCTTTCTCCCGCCACATCTACATCCCAGTTGTTTGCAAAGTTTCTGATAGTTAATGAGAAGTTTTGTTTGTGTCGGGTAGTGGGATGCTGGTTGAATCAGTCACACCGCATGAGGAAAGCAAGTAGACAAAAAAAGACAAGGACAGCAACGGACAAGTAAACTAAAACCCAGCTAAGTTTTCCCACATGGAAACAGCCTACAGAAAGGGCTTTGAAAAGCAGTGGATGCCAAATAAAACATCAACCATCAACCCACACACTCACCCACTGCAGCCCACCGTGAGTGACCTGCATGCAAAGTATAGGTAAACTATTCTCCAGCCTACATAACAAAGCATTCAATACACCATGGCACTAAAAGCACAAGAGGAAACTGATCCAACAATAGTCCTCCAGAACTCAGGAATATAAAACCCGTCACACGGCACTCTATAACCTGGCTCGCTAAAGCAGAACAATTGGCTCTCTTATGATAAAAAAGAGAATTAATTTGAAACGGCCGTGTTTTTCTTCTCTTTTCATGACTGTTCTTCATCTTCTTAGGGTGTTGAAAACCTGTTCACTGTTTTTTAGTCATAACAGACAGTGGGCGCTCTTCAGAAGAGCAGTCAGAAGCATCTTCACACAAAGCTGCTTTTACAAAAAAAAAGAAGCGATCAACTTTCAGGACTCGAGGGCACAGAAATCTCTGCTCTTGAGAGGCCGCTACTCACAATTCAAGCTGACTTTATGCCGTATCCCTCTTTGCCTTTGTGTCTCTTTTATTGGTTTCTCTCCGAGGGGACTCCTGTTAGACAGGATTACAGTTCCTATAGTATTTTGTTTACCCTCTGGTGGAAATGTCCATCGGGGCTTACCAACCTGTATAAAATGTTGAACGGATGTGCCATCTATTTTGACAGAATTGGATGACAAACAAATAGACACATAGACCCGCGCCACTGGCTAGTAGTGGGGATTAGTGAAGATGACTAGCTGCTGACTGTTAGCATCTGCCAAAGGAACAGCAGGAGAGTGAAGTACGTTACCTCATTAATTCTGTCACTTGAGGTTATTAATTGCCTCCGGCCACAGAAACCTATCAGTGTGATGGATGAGGGACACACGGCCACCGAAGCTGATCACAATGATTGATGATGCACTCTATACACGTCTTAACCTTGACCTGACAGCGGGAAAAGTCCAACATTTTGAGCATCATCTTTTAAAGATGCAAAACTTAATGAGCCTGTAGCATGTCGACGATATTAATACCAGAGCTAATTAAGGCCAAAAACAGCAGACAGAAAGGTTAACAATGTTAATAACATTCTTTCGATAATTACCAAAGTTGTGCTGATGCTGGCCTCGACTATGAGGTTCAATAGGTAATGACAGTTTTTCTTATCAAATGAGTTTTCATCAGACGCTGCACTGAATAAAATGTCTGAATAAATGAAACCACAGAACCAACGAGTCAAGAGAAGAATGAACCTGGCATTCTTCCTTACTACTTTATTTTACTGGCACTATTTGACTTAGTTCTTCTTCTTGGGATCCGAGCTGAGGATGTCGTTGTGGCTTGTGCAGCCCTTTGAGACCCTTGTGATTAAGGGCTGTATAAATAAACTTTGATTGATTGATAGTTTGAGGTTGCAGTAAAACTCAATCTTCCCTTTCAAAAAATAATAGCAGTTTTCTTATACCTCACGAAAAAATACATATATCATGAATCAACTTGTTGTTCTGGTGCGTGCATAAACCATATTGTTCGGAAGACTTCCTGCGTATCAAGCACTCCACCTTCGCATTTGCACGTAGACCTTGCATTCCTATTTTCTGGCAATACAAAAGTAGTACAATAGTTACATCATACTGTATTCATTGAAACTAATATACCCAGCCTCTTCAGAATGGAACGACGCTTTGAACTATACGTCACAGGTAAAGAGGCGAAGTTACACCCTGGACTGATTGCCAGCCAATTTCACGGTAAATAAAGACAAACAACCAAACATTCACACTGATGGACGAGGAACAAGCAGTAGAAAATGGATGGATGGATGTGGGAGGAGGCCGCGGTATCTGGAGAAAACCCACAAACATGATTAAAACCATAAACCACCTGACTGTGAGGCAAACATGCTAACTACTCATGTACAAACAATACAAACAGAGAACCTACACAAATGTGTTAAAACGTTGTGGAAAAAATGCATGCGTAAACATGCATACACAACCCAACAACAGACTGGGGCAGTAAAAGACATGGAAACTCGATCATGGTATTGTCTTGCTACAACTTCTTTCTGTAAGATCTCGGGGGAGTGAACACTAACAGTGCACTGGCGCATTCGTGTTTGATTAGCAGTTGAGCTAAATACTTTCCTGGCATTGTTACAATGAAAAGAGCTGCATCTTAATTCAATCATAAACAAACGAAACAGAGCGGTAGGAGGTAGATGAGCATGCTAATGTAGTTACGCTGGGGGACACACATAGGCACACGAAACTAAACAATGGAACCAAGCAAACTGTTCGACTCTCCGCATCTCAAGGAGAATGGGGCAGGAAAAGGGAGGATGTGTGAGAACACACAAAAATACACACTAAGAATAGGTAAGGGGAAGGGGAACCGATAGGAAGGCGCTCTCAAAGGGGCCTCATATCAATTCTGCAAACAAACGTGAACCACATGTCGAGCTGCAGCACGAATACATAACAAACCCCTGCCCAAATAAAACAAAGTTACACATGGGATGATTTCCCTACAAACAAACTTTATACAACATATAAAAGTAATTAAACGTGTTGAAATAAAATGAGAACACTGACATTATTTCCACAATAACTAAACAATTAACACCAATGCATGTCAATTTCAAGTGATATTAATCAGTAAACCTGAATCTCAATGAAAAAAATGCCTTTTGGATCTCTGAAACATATTAAGTTTTACAATAAGGATCTCCAACTCTGATAATAATTGTATATGACTTGCAACATTTAAATTGTAATTTACTTACAAAACGTGTCTCCACTCAAACACTGCAGCCATTGTCTTCATGCTATTTTGTTGTGGTTTCAAATGTGCCATTAGTAGAGGCATAATGTCTGAATTGAATGGTTATAAAATACTAAGTTTTAGCAAATATTATTTGAGCCTTTGGTGAGCTTCTCAAAATTAAGTCAGCTTATGCGGTACCTGTTAGAGACCCCGTTATAGACATTAATGTCCTAACAATATTGATTTATCTATTCAACTTTAAAAAAAAAAAATCATACATTCAGCTTCAATAACGAACATGTATCTTATATTTAGTTTATGGATCACCGCAAATAGTATGAATACTAAACAGAAAAAGTAGTAGATCAGTACAAAACCATAAGCCTCCATCCTATCCAGCCTATCCCAGCTGACTTCAGGCAAAAGGCAGACTAGACCCTGGACTGGTTGCCAGCTCCACCATCACAATCACACATTTTCTCAAAAACTCTTTCTCAGAACAAGTTTCATATGATCCATGTCTCAGAGGTGGCTGGGTGGCTTTTCAGGGGGTAATAGTAGGTTGACTTAAGGCTGAAAAGGAAGGTATTTTTAGGGTATTTGTTTGCGTAATCCACGTGGAGCTCACAGACGACAGCTTGTCTGGGGCCTCAAAACACCTTCCATTGTGCATGTGCATGTGCATGTGTGCGTGCACGTGAGGGTGGGCATGTCTTTAAATGCACTTTGCCATTCATTGTGCCTTTGCAGTGCGTACGTGTCCAGGCATTTATGAATTCTGTGCATGTGCATGTATGTGTTCCTTACAAAAAATCAGTCTTGGATCGCTTGTTCCTCAAAAGTTCATGACAACCCAGTGACTGTTGACTGTCACTCCTTTAACCTTTGACCTCTTCTGATGTCCATCTTGACACCCTCCACATGTCTCTGTCTCTTAAAAGTTTGAGGTCATTGCTGTTGTGGAGGCAATACTCTCAGACTTAAAATGGTGCCTGCTCATGTTTGCATGGTATAGCTGCAGTGCACAAAAAGAGAGAATGTGTGTGTGTGTGTGTGTGTGTGTTTGTGTGTGTGTGTGTGTGTGTGTGTGTGTGTGTGTGTACATTTCCAAGTTTGCTGATGATGTGTGTCACCCTTAACTTTCCCTCGGGGTGTATTCTTGCCCTATCGAACTTCTGGCTCGTTGAGAGAGTCTTTGCAGTGGAGGAGGGTAAATAGCTTTTAACTGGTGATCGGTCGAGTGTGTGCTCCGCCTCTCGCCCAAATTAGCCGTGACCCAGCACAGAATAAGCGGTATAGAAAATGGATGATTGGAGTAGTGTTACTGTCACCTGTCCTGTTTTTGACACCCCACTGTAAAAGCGTTATCATAAAAAGTAATGGCGCATCCTTCCTGTATGGATTGGATTTCAAAGGTAATGCATGCAATTAATCACAAAAAAATGATATATTAAAAGCATTCACGTAAAACATTTAAAAAAACAACGTTGTGTATGACATTCTGACAATGAAATACATTGGTGTTTTAAAGTTAATGTAAATGATGTCAGTAAGTAATATACAGGGATTAATCTTGATTACCTGTAGTGTAAATTTAAAAGAATGATTAATCTGAATAAAAAATATATATTTTGACAACACTGAATTATATGTATGCAAAACAAATAAGTGAATACCGTGAATTGATTAACGTGGACCCCGACTTAAACAAGTTGAAAAACGTATTCGGGTGTTACCATTTAGTGGTCAATTGTACGGAATATGTACTGTACTGTGCAATCTACTAATAAAAGTCTTAATCAATAAGTCTGTAACAAACAGATGACATATGGATACATTTCCAAAATGGAGTTCAATATATACAGTGTTTCCCACGCATTCATTTTTATATAGCAGCCCGCCACAGATACATTCTGATTGCCACAAATAGATTTGGCATTATATGTTCCCCCCATGAGGTGGCGACTTGTCCAGGGTGTACCCCGCCTTCCGCCTGAATGCAGCTGAGATAGGCTCCAGCACCCCCCGCGACCCCGAAAGGGACAAGCGGTAGGAAATGGATGGATGGATGGATGTAAGGCTGCAGCTAACGATTATTTTTCTATCGATTAATCTATAGATTATGTTTTCGATTAATCGGTTAATCTATAGATTATTTTTTCGATTCATCTATAGATTATTTTTCCTTTTACCGATTATTTTTTATTTTATTTTATTTAAAATTAAGATGAAAAAATAAAAGTAGGCCAGTTTTTTCAAAAGGCATGGCTTTTATTTACAAAAAAAAAAAGTATGGCCACTCAGTCAACATTGACAACAACATGACAAAATATTCTGTAACAATGTAAACATTTAAAACTTTGAACATTTAACAAAATTAAAAGTAGCTTATTTGCTTTTTAATGTGCAAATATAAAAGTAAACATCCAGTGCAAATCTTAATATTCTGCAATAGTATAAGCATTTCAAAAGTAAAAGTATTGCTTATTTTGCTTTAAAATGTGCAAAAATAAAGATAAACATCCAATACAAAAAAGTGCAAAACAAAATATTCTGGAGCACTGTAAACATTAAGTATTGCTTTTAAAATGTGCAAAATAAACATCCAGTCCAACACAGTACACAATAACTAATTCTACTCATTCCAGTGAGTGACTAACAGTTGTAATGAAGAAAGGTTAGCATGTCTACTTGCTTTGCTTCTTTTCTTGTTTACAATATTCCCAGCAGCTGAAAATAGGCGCTCAGAAGGGGTCGATGTGGCTGGAACTGAGAGGTAATTAGCCTTCACCTCAAACCAGGACTGCGAGTGAGCTGAGCTGCAGTTTAAGTTTCTAGTAGGTCAACGGGCTCATAGTGATGTTACTAGTAGTTGACTGGGAGGTGTTTATTATCATTTGGGGAGAGTCCGCTGCCTGATGCTCACCTGCTAAACACCTATCTGCTCGACGCTGAAGCGCTGACTACATGCGCTATGAATACGCACTGCTGATTGGCTGATAATGCTTCGTGTGTACCAATCAGATGGTTGTGTGGGTGGGACAATGCTGCGTGTGTACCAATCAGATGGTTGTATGGGTGGGACAATGCTGCGTGCTGAGACAGAGGAGCAAAGCAACTTGTTAAGACTTTAGCAGCTAAAGTTAGCTTTAGCTTAGAAACTCGTTCGGTACACCCCCGTACCGAACCGAAAGCCCCGTACCGAAACGGTTCAATACAAAACACATACCGTTACACCCCTAGCAGATACAAATGACACATTCATGTTTTTGTGTAATGATGACAATGTATGCTAACGCGGACGATTGACTAGTTGATGGTTGATGGTTTTCTTTTCAAATGTTCATTCATAGCCGTTGTGCTGCTATGATAGGCCATTTCCGCTCGACACAGTGTGCATACAACAACATTATTAGGCTGTGTATTGAAATACTCCCACACTTTTGACGACTTTTGGCGTGCGTTTTTCCCCTCGCTCGCACAGTCTGCTTTGCGCTCCGCCATGACGGTAGTGTGACGTAAATATGCGACGCGCCGACGCACAAAAACGGCGTCAACGTATTTACGTAACCGATGACGTCGTTTCAGCCTTAGATGGATGGATGTTTCCCCCACGCTTATGATCACATTATAAACAATGCAATCTGTGTAATCAGTGTTGCCAATTTAACGTTGTTGTAGCATTCACAGAGCAATAAGAGCTCCCTAGATTACATGTGTTAACTCAAGGCCCGCGAAAGCCTGGAAGTAAAGTGTGTCAATAAAGTACGTCACCATTCTTACTAAATGTATTTGTTCTTTCTATTTTGACAGAAAAAATGTTTGCACCGCATGAAATTGCATATCTTTTTAAACTGTAATATTATACGGTCATGCAACAAATGTTATATTATTATGAACAGGAATTTAACGATAAACAGCACAATGATAAACCGCAGTTCACACCACAGTTATTATCACCGTTTTAAATTAGAATTATCATAAAATCGTGATTGATAACACTTTGATAAACTGGAGAAGCAAGCTACCGCTAGCTAGCTTAAATGCTAACATGAAAACAAGAGACAATAACCTCTTTCCCCATTAAAACACAACATTTCCCAATCTAAACTTGTACAGTATGAACATATAGATTACTGTCTGAGCAACTAAGATATTTAATTGTGCACATAAACCTACAGGCTGTGCTCTCTTCAAATAGACCTGACTTGACACATCCAACACATGTTTTTTTCTTTATAAAAAAAACTCCCACAAACTTCTACCAATCAAAACGGAAGAAGCTAAACGTATTTAAACGCTCAAATACAAATAATATGGCTCTTAAGTAGCTGTAACAATATTAATATATAACATATTTCTTCTGTCAAGAAAGTATATTGTGTGGCTATTTAACGATTTACATAAAACTTGGTTATAAGTGTGTATGAGCACTTTTTGAGTACATTTAACAATCGTATGATAATATTGATGATAACCGTGATAACTTTGGTGACAATAACAATGATATGAAATGTTCATATTGTTATATCTCTAATTATGTAGTGTATTACAATTGTTTTTGTAAAAATGTAAATAAATATCTGCTTGTCACCTTGACTTCACTTGACTTGATTTCAAAGCAGGTTACCCATTAATGTGTATGTACAAAAATCTAATAATCAAGTGCATTGGTAATTGTGCAATAATATCATGAGGCGAATACACATTTATATTCATACTGTATATAGTCACTGTTCCAAGCGGTCCCCTGAAGGCTGCCACAACTGGCGGTCAATGAAAACGAGTTTGACACCCTTGCTCTCAATATTCTTTTTTTTTTTTTAAAAAGCAACTAGCGATTTAGTGAAGTGGCTTTCGAGGAGCCTGACATGAAAGCATGTTTCTGTTTTTTCAACAAACAGCGAGTGCAGCTGCAGGCTCCATCTTTTTTGTTTAGCAACAGAAAAAAAGTTAATTTGTAGTTCTTAACATACTTGTTTTGCTTTAATGTTTTGAAAATACATCATAGCCATTTTTTTTTACATAAGGTCAATTCACCCTCTCCCTGCCTTAATAGATCATAGTACTGTGGGAATTACTAAATCCATGCCATGTCATTTAATAAAAAATATTTTAATGGAATGGATGAATCTCTCTGTGAATATTTTAATCCTGTTTCAAAGCCTGTCTTTTACCCAGCCGAGTGATGCTGCTGAGGTGTGCTATGGATATAGTTGAAGTACCCGTGACAAATGTGTTTTATTCCCTTGGATCACAAACTACTTGAGACTGAGTCAATAGCGTCTCTTCTGGTTGCAGCAGGTACTGCACTGCATGCTTCATATTTTTCAATACACAATTAATAAACAATTATACCTAATTATGTCCATCCTTAATATAGAGCAATAATTTCACCAGGAAACTCACCATTTGATGCACATTTTGGTTCTTTACTTGCTCACATTAAAAACATAGCAACTTGCTAACCTGTAAAATGTGCTGTGTGCGTGATTCAATAAAGGTAGTGATAGCGACGGCAATACCGTTTATAGCCACTGTAAGTCATGACCCGACTACAGCAGGCTTGTTCAAAGAGCAATCACCATCAATACCCATAACCCCCCACTTCACCTTTCACATCTCTAGTCATTTATCAGGCCAACTAGACAGAAGTCCATTCATCATTGTCTTCCTCACACATCCTCCATCCCACACATGTATGCCGTATTGTTCTACTTGGATCATATAACTATATTTTATTTACAAATGTTTCCTTTTGACTTGACTGTTCCACTCTCTGTGTTTTCTTTCCCTTCCTTTACTCCCTCTTCATACTGTGTGCCTGCAAGGGATTGTGTCTTTCCTCTTCCCCTTCCAGCAGTATTTGACAGCTCACTGAGGATCAGAAGGGATCATGGTTTCTAATCCCAGAGACGTGCCCTCGCATGGACACACCTCTGCCTTTGGTCACTGATCTGCAGCTTTGGATCCCTGCTGCTGAGAGCCCTACATATACCAAATTACATTTTCAGCCTGGAGTGAGGATGCACTGCGCGGGGAACCCTGAGGTGTGTTAATGCATATTTGCAGTACAAGTCTGCATGTAAATACATATATTTACAAACAGACTTACAGTGTAGGGTTGTACGGCATACCACGATACTAATGAATCATTTTCGGTACGATACCATCTCTGAAACGTAGGGGTCCCGCACCGCCCGCGTTGAAGTCCCGTCGTGACATTGCCGGTTTACGAGCAGACGAGCATGTTCGGCGGCACACAATCACGGACTACTTACAAGCAGACACAGTGTGTAGACAGAAAAGGGAGACCGGGCGCATTTTGGCTTAAAAACTAAAAATAAAGGTGAAGTTATAACACTGAAACGCCCACAGGAAGAGGTGCTTTAAGACATGGCTGGCTAGCTACCAGCTAACGTCCATCCGCCGTCGGCAGTGTTTTAGCTACTTTTAAATCAGTAACCCTGGTCTCCATGGCGACAAATAAAGTATGTTTCTTACAAGTATCATCCCTGCAGGACGAGGAATAGCTAAACATGTTTCACTACACACCGTAGCTCACCGGCATCAAAATGTAAACAAACGCCATGGGTGGATCAACACCTAACATCCACTGTAATGATACCAAGTACAGGCACGTATCTAGTCGATACTACTATGATTACGTCGATATTATTTGGCATCACAATATCTTCTTTAATTTTTTCAAATGTATATTATGTTTATAAACTCAGGAAATATATCCCTGGACACATGAGGACTTTGAATATGACCGATGTATGATCCTGTAACTACTTGGTATCGGATTGATATCCATATTTGTGGTATCATCCAAAACTAATGTAAAGTATCAAACAACAGAAGAATAAGTGATTATTACATTTTAACAGAAGTGTAGACAGAACATGTTCAAAGAAAAAATAAGCAGATATTAACAGTCAATGCACAAGTAGATTAATAATACATTTTCTACCACTTGTCCTTAATAATTTTGACAAAATAATAGAATGATAAATGACATAATATTCAGCAGACTAATTAGGAGCCTTTGTTTGCTTACTTACTACTAAAAGACAAGTTGTTTAGTATGTTCACTATTTTATTTAAGGACATAACTGCAATAACAAACACTTGTTTAATGTACCCTAAGATGTTTTTGTTAAAATAAAGCCAATAATGCAATTTTTTGTGGTCTCCTTTATTTAGAAAAGTACCGAAAAGTACCAAAATAATTTTAGTGCCAGTACCGGTGCCAAAATATTGGTATCGTTACAACACTAGTACAGTGTACTCTCGTCCACCGCGGGAGTTACGTTTCAGACACTCCCATAGTACGTGGGTTTGTTATCTTATGATTTATAGGTATATTGTGTCTTTATAAATCTTCTACACACGGTTATCAACTGTTCACACACTCATAAACCATTTCTTCACATGCATGTAACTGTAACTTGTAACATTTTGTATAGGTACTAATGAATGCATGGTTTTCCCCAGATTGCCACGATACCTGTGGCGGTGGGGGCGTGGCTTGGGGCATGGTGGGGGCGTGTCATCATTATGTCATCGCATAATAATTGTATGATGAAAAATCGTACAATAACCTGCTACAACCCATATATTGTGTTTAAAAAGGCTAAACAAATGTATACCGTATTTTCTAGACTTTAGAGCGCACCGGGTCATAAACAGTAACCACTAAAGTTTATAAGAAAAAATATTTTTCCATATGTTAGCCGCATCGGACTACAAGCCGCGGATAGATATGTTGTGAATAGTTATTTACACTGAAAGATTCTGTGATTGTTTATTTACATACCCTGATTGTTTCCAAAAGGTGTCTGCAACATGGCAGTAAAACGGTTGATCAAACATAAACAGAAATCATAGTCATGGACCCACTAGCTGCGGAAGCTCACTCTCCAATCAGCTAAAAAGACATCATAACTCCACGGTGACGTCTTGATGAGTTTACTGAGGAATTTGTGAAACGGAAACAATACAAAAAGAATGACGTAAGTTAATAATACTAATACAGACACTATACAGACACTAAACGTATTAGCTAATGCTAGTCACTCTAGATTTATTACATTAAGATAACATGTACACATTTGCATGAGTGCACTCCTACAGACATCACACATGGGACAGTTTAGCAATTATAAACAGTTTTAATTATACTGCAAAACCTACAAACGTTGCTTGAATGAAGAATCCATACATTTAGAAACGCTATGGACAGCTAAAAGACTGAGCGGCACACCGATTGAAAAAATAAAAGCACTACGGATAAATGGAAGGACGCTGCGGCACTTGCAGTGAGCAAATTCACCGAAATGATGGTGCCTTACTAAAAAAAATAGAACACTCTCTAAGTGTTTTTGCTTATTTATTTGTATACAATTATTTTTATTACTGCTAGCGAAGAAAAATCCATAAATTTGTCGATCTGTCCTATAAGCCGCAAGGTTCAAAGTTTAGGGAAAAAGTAGCGACTTATAGTCGGGAATTTACATTACATACATTTAAAACCTATTCTGAGTCATTATTAATTACTATTAACTAAGGATGTATTGCAGATATATATATATATATATATATATATTGTAGTTTAAAAATGTTATCAATAATGCTGTGACGAAAACTTAGTAATTGTAGTGTTTTTCTGGCACTTTTGCTTTTGCGGGACTGAAAACAAACTACATCTCCCAGCATCCCCAGCATCTTTATTGATCCCCCAATCCCGCAATGTGGGGGCGTGGAGCGCCGTAAAGGGAGCGCCGTAAAGGGAGGAGAAAGAGGATGCAGGAAGTGAAATGTGTTCCACTTTGTAGTAGATAAGAGGAATTGTATTTTTTTTTTTCAAAATCAGCCCGTAACTGTTTGAGTTATGTTGCTAACACACAGACAAACGAACCCTGTGGCGGTGGTATTAAAGCATGCCACGTTAATCTTCAGCGTTCCATGCCAAAACAACCTTGATCAAGGTACTCCGTGTTGAAAGAAATCACCTGAAAAGAAGAAATCACCTGCTGTACACCGAAGCTACCATCACCCGGAAAAGATGAAGCCAGTGAAGCTAAACGGCCATTTGCTCTTCCTGCACAATTCTTTGCACTTAAAAGTACTTTTTGTACTAATACATATAATTAGAACATTTTAGCACTATGTTTAGGTCCAATTATAGTAAGTATGTTTATCCTCAACATTCCTGACACTTTATTTTATACACTATGGCACTTGTAAGGCTTTTTTTGGACATATACTACAACAATATCGTACCATGGCCTCAACACCGGGATAATATTATAATATGGTACCTTGAGATTTTGATAGTTACATCCTTAGTATTAACATATATATTTTTATTCTATATCGTTTTTGCTCTATGTTTCTATTATTACTGTTAATTGTACAATGTAATTTGTTGGGAATTTCTCTAGTGCCAAAAGACTTTTAGTGACTTTTTCTTCATTAAAAAAAGACTATCAACAAATCTAACATCTTATTTTGGTGTTATTTAAGACAGTACTCTACTTCTGTCGCTCTATGTACACAACGAACAGCAAGCTGCAGCGAGCTCCTACTGTCCCAAAACACTCACTGACATCAGACTTGCTTCACGCTGCTGCGAGCCTTCTCTACTTAAAAGCCGCCACTGTCCTCTTAATATTTGCACATTGCACATTTGGTAGTTTGCTGTCCGTGGGTGTATCTCTAGTATATTAAAGTACATCCACTTTGCAGACATGCTGCCTCCGCTCCAGACAATCCCGCACATTTTGCGTCATCACAACATCTTGTTTCGGCAGTGTTGTCCTGCTGATCACAGTCTTTTTTTGGCGGCTGAATTTTCGGTGCATCACTAGTCAATAGTGCACAAATAATAGGCTATCTTTATCCATTCATACTGTAATGACCTGCTGGTGTTAAATGTTTATGTTAGTGTGTTATTGATGTTGATTCTCCCATGATCGTGAACACACCGTGCCTGAAGTGAAAGCGTATTGGCAGAGAATGAGGAAGTGTAGTGTGTCTGCACGAAGACAGACGTGTGTGTATGTGAGAGATTACGTGTTGGAACTGGGCCAGTTGTTGGCATAAGATTGGCAATAAAAGTTAAAAAGAGTGTCAGACTTTGTTTGACTTCATCTGGAGGCTAAAATACATTGCATTTCTCTACTCACGTGAGAAACCCTAATTTTTAAGGTATGGCGGCTTTTATTTTGCCGTGGCAATCCGCCACAGTCAATTACATTAAGGGCAAACCCTGGAATGATGACGCAAGAAAATTAGCTGCATCATGCTGATGAAGACATTAACTATGCAGTTATGGAAAGTTGTCGTTCTTTATGTAGCGAACGGAACATTTATTGATCTTGCAATGTCTGCTAGTAGAGTTTAGTGTATAGCTAGGCCATCTTACTTTAGTATGGCAATAAGGAAGTCCACCTTTCGATGGTAAGCAGCTTCCTCTGGGGCTGAGGTTCTGTGACAGAAGCCTTAGAAGGTGCAGAACGTTTGGATGACAATCCAAGGCTTCAAATAAAGTCAAAGGTTCCCACAAAAACATGCAGAGCATACACACAAGCAGGACAGAGAAAACAGTGCTCTGTGATTGGTCTGCCATCACCTTATAGAGTGCCATGTATGATGTCACGTAGGGAGAGGAGATTATTTACTGCATGCAGTGGACAGCTACTAATATAGAATAGTTAAAGTAAATGTAAATAAAAATACTCGCAAAGTGACGATGGAACACTGTATGCCGTTTGTACTATTAGTGGTCCATTCACTCTTTAAGATTAAGGGTTTTATGTAATCCAGGTATTTAAAATGTTACCACAGCCAGTTCCAACACAAAGACTTCTTTCAAAATCGTATACAATAGAATATAATTATGTTTCTTGTACGTAACTACATAAGAAGATCAATATTGCATTCCATTCTGTTAGTTATGTGAGCTATGTTGGTTTATTGTAGCATAGATCAAACTAGCACAAGGACTGTACAAAAAAATTACAAATCTGGCTGATTTTAAAGAATGGAATCACAATATTTTTTCCTGGATGACTCTTTTTTTTTTAAAACGTTATCAATATTTACCATCAGCTTACCATCACTCACCACTATTTTATAACACAAGCTCAAACACACAAACATGTATGATCAATCAATCAATCAATCAATGTTTATTTACATAGCCCTAAAGGGACGGCGTGGCGAAGTTGGGAGAGTGGCCGTGCCAGCAATCTGAGGGTTACTGGTTCAATCCCCACCTTCTACCATCCTAGTCACGTCCGTTGTGTCCTTGAGCAAGACACTTCACCTTTGCTCCTGATGGGCCTGGTTAGCGGCGTGCATGGCAGCTCCCGCCATCAGTGTGTGAATGTGTGTGTGTGTGAATGGGTGAATGTGGAAATAGTGTCAAAGCGCTTTGAGTTCCTTAAAAAAGGTAGAAAAGCGCTATACAAGTACAACCCATTTACCATTTACCATTTAAATCACAGGTGTCTCAAAGGGCTGCACAAGCCACAACGACATCCTCGGTACAGAGCCCACATAAGGGCAAGGAAAAACTCACCCCAGTGGGACGTCGATGTGAATGACTATGAGAAACCTTGGAGAGGACCGCATATGTGGGTAAACCCCCCCTCTAGGGGAGACCGGAAGCAATGGATGTCGAGTGAGTCTGACATAATATTGCGAAAGTCCAGTCCATAGTGGATCCAACATATCAGCGAAAGTCCATTCCATAGTGGATCCAACATAATAGTGAGAGTCCGGTCCATAGTGTATGCCATTATATATATATGTATTTATATTCTAAATAGACAAACCTTAATTAGTACAACTAAAAAATAAAATCCCAACACATACACGCACACACACAGGTCAACCTGAATATTGAACCCCCCACTGATATGAAACATGGTTATTTGCCTAATAAAGTGTGAAAGCAGCGTCTTACCCGTTTCATTCATGCATTAACAAGGTGATTAGATTAGGTTACAAACTGCGTCTTAAACTTTAACACTCCTGACATTCAAATCTAGGATTTCCTGGCTGATTTATCCACTGAGCCATTTCCAACCGCTGATTATAAATGGGGTCTGTGCTAATTAAAATTGGCCCTGTGTCCTGTGCCGGGGACCATCAGATTACAGAGCAGTCCTTTATTGCAAGGCTTTTTTGGTCATAGGATCTAACTGATTGCCAGGGAGCAGCCTTTGATTTGGCCACTGAATCTGTGCCCTGGAGGGAAACGATTGACAATGGAAGGGTAGCTGAGACCATCCGGGTAGGATGGGGAGAGATTAAGAACGAAAAGAAAGAACGTTTTCAGGGTGTTTGCAATCACCCTGCCATTGTCAGGAAGTGAGAGTCGGCCATGCGTCTGATGAGCTGTTGGGCTCCTCTGTCTCCCACCTGAGATCCAACACTAACAGAAGTTGATGCACAGACGAATTGGAGATGAGATAATAGTGAAGATGCAAACATTCTCTCTGCAAAGACATTTAAGACATTTAAACCACGCCATAGAAAGCAGGTGTAACAATGAACTGACAGATGAAGTGTGAAAATTAAATGGCTGTTGGACTACATCTAAACCTCTTTCCACTTCTAATCATGATTTATGTCCGACTTTCTGTATCCATCTCCCCATCTCTATCTTCCATCTTCTTTTCTTGGAAAAGGGTCTGTTCTGCCTCTTTCACCATTAGGATGGTGACAGGCGCCTTCTTTATAAAAAGACCCCATGCCTACTTGATGGCCATCCACTTCTCTCTCTATGTCCGTCTTTCTCTGCCTATACATCAGTCCATCTCTCTTTATAAACACCTCCTCTGCTTGCCATCTCACAACTGATGCAGAAAGGGACTTTGGAGAAAGAGAGGGAGAACATTTAATGTGAGCTAAAGAAAAAGACAAGGGCAAGAGAGCAAGGAGGAGAGTGTGCATGAGTGCGAGATAAAATAGAGGGAGACGAAGGAAAACAGCCGGAGGAATGGGAGTACGGCATTGAGAGGGTATTGAAAGAACTGCAGGGTTGTGATGCTAGAGCCGGGGTATTGATTCAGAGTCTTTTGACATGCTAATTGGCTTGCTGACTGCTTTAATCGCCCCCCCCCCCCCCCCCCCCATCATGAGCTTCAAAGGATGCTTTTCATTAAAAAAAGGGACGGGG
The DNA here is from genome assembly GCF_033978785.1 of Entelurus aequoreus. Taxonomy (NCBI): domain Eukaryota; kingdom Metazoa; phylum Chordata; class Actinopteri; order Syngnathiformes; family Syngnathidae; genus Entelurus; species Entelurus aequoreus. Next base: position 49,191,827 of record NC_084743.1, on the reverse strand, counting down.
GGAGAAAAGAGTGGATTGGTGACATATTTGTACCCCACTCTTATATTTCCACAACATATGCAGAGTTAGGGCCTAAGTAGAAACATCCATCACGTAGCATGTCATATGTGTTATGTGCTAATCGGTCGAGCTCTGCCAAACTAGTTTGCATGAAAACACACATGTCAATTAGTGTTTTTGACAGACAGGAAATTATACAAGCATAAGCACTAACGAATGGCAGTGAGACAGTGACTTGTTATCAGGGAATGATTGGATCGTTATCCTGTACTTTTTTTGTTTCTGTTTCAGAATGACCCAGGAGGCCCATCACTCTTCAGAATTTGACGGAGTATTTAATTTTTCTTGGATGTTGGGTTGTCTCCAAAGACATGCACCTGGGGATAGGTTGATTGGCAACACTAAATTGGCCCTAGTGTGTGAATGTTGTCTGTCTATCTGTGTTGGCCCTGTGATGAGGTGGCAACTTTTCCCCGCCTTCCGCTTGAATGCAGCTGAGATAGGCTCCAGCACCCCCCGCGACCCTGAACGGGACAAGCGGTAGAAAATGAATGGATGGATGGATGGATTGCATTGTCCATCAAAGGCTAAATAATTGATCTATGCAGGGGTTACTTTTTTTATTTTTTATTTTTTGTCCTGTCCAGCTTCTCAGGCAGATCATATAGTAGATGTAGATGCCCATATCGGCTGTTCAGATTTACTTTACAAAAGAGAAGCGTAGGATACTTCTCTTGTTGCTCTATTTGTATTTTTTTTTTTTTTTTTTAATAATGTCCTGCCCAGCTTCTCGGGCAAATCATATAGCAGATGTAGATGCCCATATCGGCTGTTCAGATTTACTTTACAAAAGAGAAGTGTAGGATACTTCTCTTGTTGCCTTACTTGTATTTTGACTTTATTAAATGTATTTATATTATCATTTGGTGCAGCCGGGCCGGAGCAGGAGGGGATAGAAAGAGAGAAAAAGGAAGACAGAGGGGGGAATTGTGGGGACAAGAGGGGGATTAGACAGAGAGACAAAAACAACAACAGCAAACACAACAACAACAACAACAACAGAGCAACATCAGCAAATACGACATGGACAAATATGATGGTAAAAGTAATAGCAAATAAGCAGTTAGCGAAAATTTTTAAAAAAAATACAGAAATGACAATGAGCATTATTACACTAAAAATGGAGCAATATGAATACCAATAGAAATAGTGCTATTGATAATAAACAATACCAGTACTTTACCTTTATTATCAACAATACAATTGTTCAAATGCAACAATACATATACGTAATGATAACTTGAGATACGAAAGAATGCAGAAAAATGGAGGGGAAGAAAGAGAAGCAACCTACATTAACCTTGTAGATTGTTATAGTAACAATAGGTTAAGCTTTGTCAGTGTGCCATGTGTTATACCCAGTTTACCCTAGGGCAACAACGTTAATATATGTTTGATGAAACGTGATTATGTGCATGAGTGTATGTGTGCATATGTACTTGTATATGTACAGTATGTGTATGTGTGCTTGTACAGTGAATGTATATGTACAGTATGTGTATATGTGTGTACAGCGAATGTATATGTACAGTATGTGTATATGTGTGTTTGAACAGTGAATGTATATGTACAGTATGTGTATATGTGTGTTTGTACAGTGAATGTATATGTACAGTATATGTATGTGTGTGTTTGTACAGTGAATGTATGTGTAGTATGTGTATGTGTGTGTTTGTACAGTGAGTGTATATGTACAGTATGTGTATATGTATGTTTTTACAGTGAATGTATATGTACAGTATGTGTATACAGTATGTTTGTATAATGAATGTGCGTGTGGATGTACGAACTTTGAGTGTGTAAATATGTACTGTATTTATTTGTATATGTATGTGGGAGCGTAGGTACCTATGTATGTCTGTATGTATGTGTGTGAGTATATGTGAATTTGCATGTACAATACATTTGACTCCCAGTGTGTGCGGGAGCCAGAGTACGGCCCCAGCCTCCCCGAGAACCCATCCCACAAACAGTAGGTGTGGTGCCCAGGGAACCAGGGGCCACCGCCCCCACGCAGCCAAGCCGGACAGCGACAGGAACCCCAGAGCCTGGCCCACCGTGCCGCCCACAAGGGCCAGCAGCAGGCCGCAGACAGACGCACCCGGCAGAGGACAAGGCACGAGAAAAACAGGGGGCAGCCAGACCCCAAGCCAGTGAGAGACCACACCCCACACGGACAGAAAGGCGGGACGCCCCGCCCGAGGGGCCCGGAGACCCCCTGCAACCGGACAGGAAGACCGCCCCCGCCCCACCGGCAACAGGGCACCACCCAATCAAATCAAAGCGATCAAAAAAAAAACGCGACCGGCAACCACACGCCAACAGGATCACAGATACCAGCCAGCGCCAGCCCGCCAGCAAGCCCAAACGCCAACACGCAAACAAGAGACACCAACACCCCCACCCCACCAAAAGACCCCACCACCCCAACCCAAACCCGCACAAACACACCACCGCCCAAACAACCGAGATACAGTATCCAGACCAGACACGGGCGCCGCACCGCCACCACATCAAGTCGCCAACAGAGACCCCACAGCGCAAGGTCGGGCCACACGGGCACGGACCCCACCCAACAGGAAGCGAGACCCGCGCGACGCCACACACAAATAAATAATAAGATTAAACAAAAATAACAATAATTTAAAAAAAAATAATAATAATAATAAAATGAAATACAAATTAAATTAAAAATAACAAATACAAATCTATTTGTATTTGACTTTATTAAATGTATTTATATTATCATTTGGTGCAGCCGGGCCACAGCAGGAGGGGATAGAAAGAGAAAAAAAGGAAGACAGAGGGGGAAATTGTGGGGACAAGAGGGGGATTAGACAGAGAGACAAAAACAACAACAGCAAACACAACAATAACAACAACAACAACAACAATAGAGCAACATCAGCAAATACGACATGTACAAATATGATGGTAAAAGTGATAGCAAATAAGCTGTTAGCGAAATAAAAAATAATACAGAAATGACAATGAGCATTATTACACTACAAATGGAGCAATACAAATACCAATAGAAATAGCGCTATTGATAATGAACAATACCAATAATTTACCTCTATTATCAACAATACAGTTGTTCAAATGCAACAATACATATACGTAATGATAACCAGAGATACAAAAGAATGCAGAAAAAAGGAGGGGAAGAAAGAGAAGCAACCTATATTAACCTTGTAGATTGTTATAGTAACAATAGGTTAAGCTTTGTCAGTGTGCCATGTGTTACCCAGTTTACCCTAGGGCAACAACGTTAATATATGTTTGATGAAACGTGATTATGTGCATGAGTGTATGTATGTATATGTACTTGTATATGTACAGAATGTGTATATGTGTTTGTACAGTGAATGTATATGTACAGTATGTGTATATGTATGTTTGTACAGTGAATGTATATGTACAGTATGTGTATGTGTATGTTTGTACAGTGAACGTGCGTGTGGATGTACAAACTTTTAGTATGTAGGTATGTACTGTGTTTGTGTATGTATGTGGGAGCGTAGGTACCTATGTATGTATGTATGTATGTATGTATGTATGTATGTATGTATGTATGTGAGTATATGTGTATTTGTATGTACAATATATTTGACTCCCAGTGTGTGTGGGAGCCAGAGTACGGCCCCAGCCACCCAGACAGCCCAACCCACAAACAGCAGGTGTGGTGCCCAGGGAACCAGGGACCACCGGCCTCACGCAGCCAGGCCAGCCAGCAACAGGAACCCCAGAGCCCGGCCCACCGTGCCGCCCGTAAGAGCCAGCAGAAGGCCGCAGACAGACGCACACGGCAGAGGACAAGGCACGAGAGAAGCAGGGGACAGCCAGACCTCAAGCCAGCAAGAGACCACATCCCACACGGGGAGAAAGGCGGGACACCCCGCCCGGGGGGCCCAGAGACTCCCCGCAACCGGACGAGAAGACCTCCCCCGCCCCACCAGCAACCGGGCCCCCACGAGCCCACCCCCACCCCCGGAGAGCATGGCGTGGCCCGTCCCCGGCCACCCCACCCAAGTCGGCCGCCGCAGGACCGCCCAGCACGGGGCCGCGGGAACCACCCACCCCACCCGCAAGGATCCCAACGATAAAGATGGAACAATCAGCAACCGCCCTGTTGAGTTCCCCCCCCTGAGGGAGGGGAAATAAAAAATAATATTAATAAAATATAAATATATTTAAAAAATAATAATTAATAAATAGTAATAATAATAATTATTATTATATATATAAAAAAATATAAATAATAATTAAAAGAAGATCACAGACATGCTGACACACAAGGTCACTACCCCAGCAGCTGGCCGATTCGCAGCCCCACGGAATACCTTGCAGCACCAAGCTACCACAATAGACACGGGGACTAGACCCAGCAGGCCCCAACCAAGACGGGCACCCGGAAGGGATGGATGGTGGGACTCAGGAGCTCCAGACACACAGTCCGGATGCAGTAGCCTGAGGCGCCGACCCCCGCCTGACAAGCAGGCCCAGAGCGTACCCCCAGAAATATACATATAAATACATATATACATATATATATATATATATATATATATATATATATATATATATATATATATATATATATATATATATATATATATATATATATATATATATATACACATACATATATATACACACACATACACATATATACATATATATACACATACATATATATACATATATATACACACACATACACATATATACATATATATACACATACATATATATATATATATATATATATATATATATATATATATATATATATATATATATATATATATATATATATATATATATATACACGTATACATACTATCTGGACGCTGTTTTGTACAAACCTGGACCTATAGATGAGAATGATTTAGATATTTTAAGTATAAATGTTTGCACTTCAATTTTTACCAGCATATATTTCATAAACATTACCTTGCTGGTTAATCATACCAGGAAACCAACTGACCACTTGTGTGTAAATTGAGCTATCCCGCATGAGACTACTGAACCAATAAAATCCATACCAAGCGCTAAACATGGCTAATGCAGTCACAGATGAAAAAAGCAAACCAGGTGATACGGAAGATTGAGTGGTATACGGGGGAAGAGGAGGGAAACACGCAAGTAGTACGGAGAGAGAGGATAGAAACAAGTGAGAGTTACAGGTAAAGAAGAGGTATGCGTCCCCACTAGCTTGCCTGATTTCATGACACGTGCGTCTTAATTTCAACCAAATTGCCACTGGCTTTGACTCTTTTGATGTGTTTTTGAAAAGGTGAGGGTGATCATATGTAATTATGAAGGTGCAATTACGTTACAATAATCCTATAAATTGGTTACACTTCTTCCAGAAGGTCTTATCTTTATCCATGTGATGTCAGATGAAACAAAAAATGAGCTGTTTGGCAACAAAACCCAGCAGAATGTTTGGAGGAGAAAAGGTGAGGCCTTTAATCCCAGGAACACCAGGCCTACCGTCAAGCACGGTGGTGGTAGTATTATGCTCTGAGCCTGTTTTGCTGACAATGGAACTGGTGCTTTACAGAGAGTAAATGGGACAATGTAAAAGGAGGATTACCTCCAAATTCTTCAGGACAACCTAAAATCAACAGCCCGGAGGTTGGGTCTTGGGCACAGTTGGGTGTTCCAACAGGACAATGACCCCAAACACACGTCAAAAGTGGTAAAGGACTGGCTAAATCAGGCTAGAATGAAGGTTTTAGAATGGCCTTCCCTAAGTCCTGACTTAAACGTGTGGACAATGCTGAAGAAACAAGTCCATGTCAGAAAACCAACAAATTTAGCTGAAATGCCCCAATTTTGTCAAGAGGAGTGGTCAACAATTCAAGCAGAAGCTTGCCAGAAGCATGTGGATGGCTACCAAAAGCGCCTCATTGCAGTGAAACTTGCCAAGGGACATGTAACCAAATATTAACATTGCTGTATGTATACTTTTGACCCAGCAGATTTGGTCACATTTTCAGTAGACCCATAATAAATTCATAAAAGAACCAAACTTCATGAATGTTTTTTGTGACCTCCAATCACTCAATCCCCAAAAAAATAAGAGTTGTAGAAATTATTGGAAATTTAAGACAGCCATGACATTATGTTCTTTACAAATGTATGTAAACTTCTGACCACGACTGTATGTCCCAACTCCATGACCCATTCTCAAATACAATAAACTTAGAGGACACACTCTTGTGTTTTAGCAACTCTTCGGTAGTAAATTGTTCATGAGTCTATGTTGTTGTTGACATGTTGTTATTGTAGTGCTATGTATTTGTAATACAAATTTTTTTTTAAAAAAACTATTGTACTGTATAATCAAATGTAGTTGATATCATAATTTTACACCTGTGCTGTGGCCAATGTAACTGCAGCAAAAATGCTACTTCCCAGGAACATTTTTATGTCACGAGAGCCAAAGGGAGCATGAATGTAAATAACACTGAACAGACAGAGACCTCAATAAGTTAAACCAACAAAAACTAAAAGGGAAGACAAACTCCATGTTTTGGAAGTCATACACTGACCGAACAAATCTGCAAATTTCTGCAAAACATGCTGCCAACGAGTTGTTACTAGCGACTTGAACATGTCTATCATTTTCTATCACTTGAAAACACGGCATGAAGAACAGTACAGAAACAGTAGAATGCAAAAAAGTACTAATGTTATCTTAAAAGCACAAAGTGATGAAAATAAAAACATACAAAACAACAGAGTTGTTGTCCAAAAAGCACCATCTATGGCAGGGGTGGGCAATTAATTTTTACCGGGGGCCGCATGAGCTACCCGAGCACTGCTGGAGGGCCACATCGACAATATTTCAATTAAATTTTGCTCAATATTATTTTTGATATATACCGTAAGATAAATAATAATAATAATAATAATAATAGTAATACTTCAACATAGTGTGTGTAACAGCATTCCATTACTAATATATATAAATTAACATTAATAATAAATGACAGTAAAATAAGCACACGTATGACTGAGGAGTCATAGTGTAACTTTGTGTGGTGTTTGAGTTGTCCGACTTTTTGTGTGGCCTTAAACGCACCAGTGGTTTAGTGCTATGCGTGTTGGTGACAGATGACAAGTTGGTTTTGGCCTGGTTTGTACGGCAGAAAATGACTAGTTTTTCGAGATATAATTGTTTTACTCATGTTTTTGGTGTGGTTATGTCCGAATATAAACAGTTTTGTTCAATAAAGTGATCGATATAATTCCTGTCCTCGAAGCATCTCGATAGACGTTACAATAATTGAACGGTGTTCAATTGAACGGTGTTGACGAACACCATTAGGGCCGCTTGTTGTCACTGTCACTCAAAGTTGCATTGCAAAATTCCATAGAATAAATATGTTTATTTTGTTTATAATTCAGATGGGATTTGATTTGGTGCGCGGCATATACTTGCTGCGCGCAGCAGACGCTTGAACAGTGCGCAATTGCGCAGGCATGCACCTTAGGTGAGGGGACGTTGCTTTGCAGTTCATGTGTTGTTGAAAACACGGCATTCCTCATCAACTTTTCTCTTTTTGGCGTCTCGGGTGTAAACCGTGCATCACTTGTCGCTGCATGTGCACCTTCACTCGCAGGTTACACACGGACACACGCCCATAAATAATACTTTTCAAAATAAAAGCAGCACAGTTGTATTGCGCGCAGGACATAGATGTTTTTTCAACTTTATTTTGTAATTGCAGTTGTTCACATTCACTCACAATCACGCATACGTCCACACGGAAGTAATACAAATAACGATTTTCAAAACAAAAGCAGCACCGTTGTATTGCACACTCGACATAGATACTTTTTTAAATGTATTTTGTAATTTATAATTGGCCTCACGCGGGCCGGACAGGGACGCACAAAGGGCCGGATGCGGCCCGCGGGCCGCAGAATGCCCAGGTCTGATCTATGGCAAGCTGTCCTGCAGACACAGAGAAATGAACTAATACGCGTTGGCAGACCGCATATGCTCCTCGCCGTGAGATCCAACCAGCTATCTCTAATTTTAAAGCAGATGAGAGGAAACAAAAGGCATTTTTTCCACGATATAGCAAATACATGAACTATTTTTTGGCAAAGGTGGCCATACCTGGCAAATGTATACACAGTCTGAGCCAGGGACGTGAAACAAATTTTAGCTCAGAAGCTACATAAAGGAAAATCTATTCCCAAGTGGGCCATATTGGTAAAATCATAGCATGATAACTTAAAAAAAATAGTTTTCTTTGTTTAAAAATAGACCAAGCACATTCTGAAAATGTACAAATAATGTTGGTTTTATTATAAACTTACATTTTGCAGTTAATAGTATTCTATCTTCATGTGCCGTTATTTATACTTAATGAATACATGAATACATGTTAATTATTTTTTTCTTTAAGTGACGTATTAACATAATGTGGTTTATTCTGTACATATGTACAAATCATCTACAACAAAACTTGTAAATTTGGACTTATTGTAATTAATCACACATGAAGTTAGAAGGGGATACATATTATTTCCACATATTTATGTGCACCAAGAAAATGTGGTCCCAGTCATAAGTACAACACAAAATGTACAGATTAACACAAGCATGGATTTGGGGGAAAATGTCACAGGTTGCATTAGCAACAAAATCTTTGACAATCAAGGCATGAACGCAACAATCCACATTTGGTATACTATCACTAATAAACAGCGCAAGTGCGTAGTGTCCAAACACGGAAGTCTTGCCTCTATCTTAACACGGCTAATAGCTCTGCCCCGTCTGAAGTGATGCACGCTCTCGCAACGGGGGATACAAATAATTGCTATCACGACATCCAGTCAACACATTTAGAACATCAGTTTCTTTCATTCAAACATTTCAGCAAATTTTTATACTTAGCAAACACATCTTGCAGGTTGGATAGAACCTGTGGATCAGTGTTTTTCAACCACTGTGCCACGGCACACTAGTGTGCCGTGAGATACAGTCTGGTGTGCCGTAGGAGATTATCTAATATCACCTATTTGGGTTGAAAATATGTTTTGCAAACCAGTGATTATAGTCTGCAAATTATGTGTTGTTGTTGAGTGTCGGTGCTGTCTACAGCTCGGCAGAGTAACCGTGTAATACTCTTCCATATCAGTAGGTGGCAGCCGGTAGCTCATTACTTTGTAGATGTCGGAAACAGCGGGAGGCAGTGTGCAGGTAAAAAGGTGTCTAATGCTTAAACCAAAAATAAACAAAAGGTGAGTGCCCCTAAGAAAAGGCATTGAAGCTTAGGGAAGGCTATGCAGAACGAAACTAAAACTGAACTGGCTACAAAGGAAAAAAAACAGAATGCTGGACGACAGCAAAGACTTACTGTGGAGCAAAGACGGCGTCCACACTGTACATCCGAACATGACATGACAATCAACAATGCCCCCACAAAGAAGGATAAAAACAACTGAAATATTCTTTATTGCTAAAACAAAGTAGATGCGGGAAATATCGCTCAAAGGAAGACATGAAACTGCTGTAGGAAAATACCAAAAAAAAGAGAAAAAGACATCAAAATAGGAGCGCGAGACAAGAACTAAAACACTACACACAGGAAAACAGCAAAAAACTCTAAATAAGTCACGGCGTGATGTGACAGGTCATGACAGTAGAATTATTTTGAGACAAGAGCTATAGTGACAGTAGACTTATTTTGAGACAAGAGCTATAGTGATGCATGGTTGGTTATGTTTCCAATTCATATCAAACAATTGTGACAATGACTTTTTACTGTCAACTGAGTTTCGTTTTTTAATGATTTCTGCTGGTGGTGTGCCTCCAGATTTTTTCAACGCAAAAAAGGTTGAAAAACAGTGGTGTATATGATCCGGCCCCCAGGCCGTACGTTTGACACCCCTGGTCTAATGCCTGTAGCAGGCGCTATGGGAGCAACAAAGCCATCAGGCCGGGTCACGCTCTATCAGCGGTGGCTTCCTGCCCTTAACAGGGTACCGCCAGGAGAAAGAGAAAGGGTGATGAGTGTCAGGAGCTGTGAAGGAAACAAATGCTGAGGCAGGCCAGCATGCCACGGAGGAAAAACATTTCAGCACCTCAGCTAATGACGGCTGAATTACCGCCGCCCACAACCGCCCCTCCTCTTTTGACCAGTCAAGGAAAGATTTGCGCATTAAGGCTACATATCTATTAGGGGAGAAAAGAAGACTATTGTTTGTTGCGTTAAATCATTTTTTCAGCATTAAGGTAAAGAGTGGTGGAGGATTTACGCGGAACATTTTGTCCTTTTTACAGCATCTGTTGTTCTTTCCTGCTCTCTTTTGGTGGTATTCTTGTGTCTATTCAGCAGCACAAAATGAGCCTCTTCGGCGGCAGAGTGAGTGATGAGTACATTCACCTCCACTGCTCTGCTCTGCTCCCAATGTCTATGCGGGTGTGCTAATGCATACTAATGTGTGTGTGCATCTGCAGTGCATATTTGCAAATATGCGTCTACTTGACTATAATATACGCAACTCACAAAATATTAGGGATATTCAGCTTGTAGGTATAGCCATTGATAAACTAAATCATGCACCCTTATTATACAGTGTTGTGATACTGTATATAAGGTTATCGTAAGAGGCTGCAATTTACATTGTACTAGAAGAGGTACCGTATTTTCCACACCATAAGCCGCACCTAAAAACCACAAATTTTCTCAAAAGCTGACAGTGCGGCTTATAACCCGGTGCGCTTTATATATGGATTAATATTAATATTTATTTTCATAAAGTTTAGGTCTCGCAACTACGGTAAACAGCCGCCATCTTTTTTCCCCGTATAAGAGGAAGCGCTTCTTCTTCTACGGTAAGCAACCGCCCCCATAGAAGAGGAAGCGCTTCTTCTTCTACTGTAAGCAACCGCCAAGGTGAGCACCCGCCCCTGTAGAAGAAGAAGCGCGCGGATATTTCATTTCATTTGTGTGTTTCTGTAAAGACCACAAAATGGCTCCTACTAAGAGACACGCGTACAAGGTTCCACTGACTTTTGATATTCCTGTGAACCGCACTGTGGATACAACGGGAGCACGTACGGTGAATATCCGTTAGCTTGCCATGCTAACGGCCAGAAACTTCCACCCATGGTGATATTCAAAAGGAAGACCTTGCCAAAAGAGAACTTTCCAGCCGGCGTCATCATAAAAGCTAACTCAAAGGGATGGATGGATGAAGCTCCGTCCCTGTTGATCTACGACTGCATGCGCGTCCACATCACAGATGGTGTCAAAAAACAAGTGAAGCACACCGAAGAAGAAGAAGAATTTGAGGGATTTGTGAATGAGTAATAACTTCAGAACGTGGCTTTAAATGTTTATTTTGTGTGTTGTGTGACATTAACGTTCGAGCAACGTTGAGTTATTGATGTTGCTATTGCTCTGCACTATTTTGAGTGTTACTATTTTTGTGATTGCACATTTGCACATTACATTTTGCGAGTGAACAGAGTTGTTAGAACGCTGGTTTGTAATATATTATTAAAGTTTGACTGACTTATCTGACTGTTTTTTTGACATTCCCTTTAGCGCAGCGTAGGTGCGGCTAATAACACGGAGCGGCTAATAGGTAAACAAAGTTTTTAAATATGCCATTCATTGAAGGTGCGGCTAATAACACGGGGCGGCTTATGGTGCGGAAAATACGGTAATTCCTTGCGTGTGAATGCTCTAATGCTGAAGTTAAACTAAAATGCTGACAGAATGTAGTATGAATGTAAGAATAGTTTGAACGTTGAAATGGTTTGAATGGGTTGAAGCATGTGGGAATTGTGGAAGTTTGAAAAAAAGGCCAATTCACTTTGAATGGGGAAAATGTTAAAAAAAAAAAAAAAAAAAAGGAATTATGGGAAATCCGGGATTTTTTTTTTCAGAATTGTTGAAGTACAGCACACAATTCCTGAACAGGCTGAATAGTTTGAAGTTGGAACAGTTAGAGTCAGTTTGAGAAAAATGTGGAAGTTGTGGAACTTTGAAAAATGTCCCATTGATTTCAATGGGAATTTCAGAAAAAATTGGTAATTTCGGGAAAAGCGGGAATTTTTTGGAAAATGATAAAAAACTTGAATGTTCTGAATTAGTTGAATTGGTTGGTGTTGGAATTTTTCAAATCTGTCGAGAAATGTTGTAGTAGTAACTTTTTGAATTGAGAATTGGTATTACGGAATTCCTGGAATTTCTGGGAAACCGGGGAATTTTTCCAGTTCAAAAAACAACTTGGTTTTTTGTCCTGATTAAGAGAAATGTTTTGACGGTGGAACGGTTGAAATGTGTTGAAAAATGCAGAAGGAGTAGTCGCCAGAAAAAAGAGTGGAAATAGGGCTTTGGAAAACCAGGAAATCTCGTAGGCTGAACAGTTTGAAGTTGGAACGGTTTAAATCGGGTGAAAAATGTGGAAGGTAGAATGCGCCAAAATCTGGAGAAGAAGAAGAAGAAGTTGAATAAATAGATGAATTTTGGTGTAGAAAACCGTATGTGTGAATGTTTTGGATCATTCACACAAATATGGATTTTAGGCCACATCGCCAATCCCTAAGAGGGACTTAGTCTGTTTACATAAAGCCACCAGGGACCGTCAGACTAAATGAAATTGTGTGGTGAATTTGGAATGATACTCCCAAGCGCATATTTAACGCCATCAACAGATGAAGAGAGAGAATGGGGGTAAATGTGCAGCGGCTCATCTCCCTAAAACCTCTTAACTGGTGTCCCGAGTGAACAGTGTCCCCAACACACACAGAAACACACAATGGCGCACCGACCTATAAATGTGCTTTGAGGGTGCAAAAAAACTCTCAATGCTGAATTTAAAAAACAATAATTAAAAAGTGTTTTCTGTTTATATTAAAACAGCTATTTTTTAATCAAACCTGTAGTCTACATAACATGTAATGGTGGTTCTTTGGTCAGAATTTTACAAGCTGCTTTCTGACCGTCTCTTCAGGAGTCTTTTTTTATGTGCTTCAACTTCGACCGTGTCTTGTGAAATGAAGTGAATTATATTTATATAGCGCTTTTCTTTAGTGACTGAAAGCGCTTTACATAGTGAAACCCATTATACAAATTACATTTTTAAACAAGTGTGGGTGGCACTGCGAGCAAGTGGGTGAAGTGTCTTGCCCAAGGACACAACAGCTGTGACTAGGATGGCAGAAGCGGGGATTGAACCTAGAACCCTCAGGTTGCAGGCACGGCCGCGCTACCAAATGAGCTACGCTGCACCGCTGTCTTCTTCCCGCCAGCCATATTGTAGTTTTAGCGCTTCCATCGCGAGTCTGACAGATCAAAGTTAGAACTCGAGATGTCCAATAATATCGGACTGCCGATATTATCGGCCGATAAATGCTTTAAAATGTAATATTGGAAATTATCGGTATCGGTTTCAAAAAGTAAAATGTATGACTTTTTAAAACGCCGCTGTGTACACGGACGTAGGGAGAAGTACAGAGCGCCAATAAACCTTAAAGGCACTGCCTTTGCGTGCCGGCCCAGTCACATAATATCTACGGCTTTTCACACACACATGTGAATGCCATGCATACTTGGTCAACAGCCATACAGGTCACACTGAGGGTAGCCATATAAACAACTTTAACACTGTTACAAATATGCGCCACACTGTGAACCCACACCAAACAAGAATGACAAACACATTTCGGGAGAACATCCGCACCGTAACACAACATAAACACAACAGAACAAATACCCAGAACCCCTTGCAGCACTAACTCTTCCGGGACGCTACAATATACACCCACCGCTACCCCCTACCCCCCCCACCTCAACCCCGCCCGCTTCAACCTCCTCATGCTCTCTCAGGGAGAGCATGTCCCAAATTCCAAGCTGCTGTTTTGAGGCATGTTAAAAAAAATAATGCACTTTGTGACTTCAATAATAAATATGGCAGTGCCATGTTTGCATTTTTTTCCACAACTTGAGTTGATTTATTTTGGAAAACTTTGTTACATTGTTTAATGCATCCAGCGGGGCATCACAACAAAATTAGGCATAATAATGTGTTAATTCCACGACTGTATATATCGTATCGGTTGATATCGGAATCGGTAATTAAGAGTTGGACAATATCGGAATATCGGATATGTGCAAAAAAGCCATTATCGGACATCTCTAGTTAGAACTGAACGTTTCTTTGTATTATTAATGGCAAAAGCTGAGGATGCATGTGCATATACGAGCCAGTCTGCCCCACAACAAGAGGATCAAGAAAGATAAGGAGCTTATTGACTACAGCGTCGAACTACAATGGCGGACTCATGTAAAGCTCTTCAGGTTAATCTCTACCATATATGGAGATGCAGTCACACTTGGGAAAAACTTCACAAATTGGGCAAATTCCGAACAGCTCGTTTGGAGGAAATATGAAGGAAAACAAGATTATTTTATAAATATCTCTGCCATGACTCCATGGTTTGAGTTCAAATTTTCAAGACTCGTGCAGATCCCAAATACACAAAAACAGGTAACAATAGGTAAGAAAAGCTGGTTTGGCAAAATAAGTCCCCTTTAAGTAATCGCAGACTATTAGCTTTTATTTTGTTCACATCAATAATGATGTGTGTACACAGGATGTGCTGATTGGTGGTTGATTGAAATTGAAACTTTTATTAGTAGATTGCACAGTCCAGTACATACTCCGTACAATTGACCACCAAATGGTAATACCCGAATAAGTTTTTCAACTTGCTTAAGTCGGGGTCCACGTAAATCAATTCATGGTAATGTGATGATAAATTATAGGCGAGCGTGAGCGTGTGTGGAGTGGGAGGCTGACAGTTCTGTCTAAAGTGTCTGTCACCTTCACGCCTCAACCGCACTATGTCCTCAACAAACACACGGGCCGACAAACACAGCTCGGAGATAAACAGCTTGAATATAAACACAGAAAAGCCTGCTCATTTTCCTAAAAACAAACATGATGACTGTGTGGAAGGCAAATTGCTGCCAGAGCACTTCATCCTCCTCCTCGCCCTCCCTGACGAGACAAATTGTGATTACTGTCGCCCCAGAGTGACATATGTAGTCCACTAATCTCCCCTCACCCCGCACCAGCACATCAACATCCTTCTAAAAGTATGAACCCCCTCACCAGATGAGGAGCGAGAGGACCCTGACCCCCCACCCTTCCACAACAGAGCAGAGAAAGGGATCCCAAATGCAAACATACAGAGTCCTCTCTTTTTGAATCAGTGGCCCTTTGGACCTCTGTGCCCTGGTTGCCCCGCTCGCCTTAGCCTGAAGTCGACACCAACACTAGCCTCGGCCCACCTCGAGCACAGACACACGCTTTACACAGCTGTCAAATCCCTGACGTCTTAATCAATCCTAGATCTGCAACCCTGTCAGACAGAGCGTGAAGATGGATGCAAGAGGGGATCACCTCTGACCTCTGCCAGGGGCGGAGAATGCAGCTCCTATATGCTTCAAGACCCCCACACACCCACCAACGAACACCACAAGCCACACTGCCCCAAACAATAATGGAGGAGAGACCATTCATCCTGGGCTGGGAACCAGGGACCGATGTGCTTTTATAACCGAA
This sequence comes from Entelurus aequoreus, assembly GCF_033978785.1. Classification (NCBI taxonomy): domain Eukaryota; kingdom Metazoa; phylum Chordata; class Actinopteri; order Syngnathiformes; family Syngnathidae; genus Entelurus; species Entelurus aequoreus. The sequence continues at coordinate 49,176,155 of NC_084743.1, read as the reverse complement.
CACACACACACACACACAACTTTTAACCTGTCACTTACTAGAGTTTACTTTTTCAGTCACCACAAACTTGCGTTATTTACTACAGCAAGATGTTTTCATATAAAATCTGAAAATATTCTTAAATAAGACATTTGGCAGCTAAAGTAAGAATAGTGCTGTTTAAATGTTGAAAGTGATGCAGCAATTGGAGTTAATGGATATGTTGGCCTGAAAAGCATAACTGCCTAAGATGTCTATTTGTATTATGTTGTTTTGCTTCACTTCTGCATCCCATTTGCAAGTAGTCATTCAATTCACTTTGCCCTTGGGGTGTTGCCATAGTCAGGAAGTAGTTTACACATACTGCCATTAAGATTGATTGTATGTGCCAGTCCTGCTGCTTGCCTTACAAAGTGTGTCCCTGTAAGTTAGTTTGCGTATTACATAGAGCTGAAAAGATTATTCAATTAAATCGATTGTTTTGACTTTGAAAAATCTTTGATATATATTTGGTTACTGAATCGTTTCATGAGTGTAACAAACAAGTGAAGTGTGAAGTGAAATATATATTTCTAGCGCTTTTTTCTAGTGACTCAAAGCGCTTTTACATAGTGAAACTCATATCTAAGTTACATTTAATCCTGTGTGGGTGGCACTGGGAGCAGGTGGGTAAAGTGTCTTGCCCAAGGACACAACGGAAGTGACTAGGATGGCGGAAGCGGGGATCGAACCTGGAAACCTCAAGTTGCTGGCACGGCCACTCTACCAACCGAGCTATACCACCAAAAAAATTTATAAAATCCGGAACCACATTGAGTTCCACATTGAATAACTTTAAATACACGTATATATATTTCCACACGGCCACTACAAAAGAGCGCACATGAGCGGTGACATGTGGATGCAGTGATTTGTGTGGCGGCACAAATCGGACACTTTTTTTTTTTTTTTTTAGCTTATCTTTATTAATGCACACATGATAAAAGTGCAGTTTCAATGCAGCTGTTGTATATTTATTATAAAAAAAAGAAAGTTATGGCAAGCAGAAAAAAGTGTTTATTTCAACTATTATCTAGTATATAGTGTTTCTTAACTATTGTCGGGCTGCCAAAAAATATATTTTGTGTATTACAACTGTATACTCAGTTGTAATACACTGTTCCATCACATGTGGCAGTAATGACAATCGCAAACAAACAGAATAAGTCTGAAGCTAAAGCCATAGAAAAGTTTCTTGAGTGCAAAAATTATGACCAAAGTGGTGAAACTGTATTTTCATTTAAACTTAGTTGATTTAAGAATCATATATATAGTCATTATTTACTATTGATTTAGTTAGAATTGATTCATTTTAGCACTGCGTAATTGTATGTACATTTATTTTTCATCAGTTTTTATGAGTCCCTTCTTTTGCAATATATTTGATTAGTATGTATGTTTGTAAGCAGCCTGACCTTCATACATCCATCCATTTTTTTCTACCGCTTTTCCCTTTATGGGTCGCGGGAGGGGGAGGGGGGTGGGGGGGTGGGGGGTTGGCTGAAACCTATAGCTGGCCTCAGGAGGCAGGCAAAGTGCACCCTGGACAAGTCACCACCTCATCGCAGGGCCAACACAGATAGACAGACAACGTTCACACTCACATTCACACACTAGGGCCAATTTAGTGTTGCCGATCAGCCTAGGCCCAGGTGCATGTCTTTGGAGGTGGGAAGAAGCCGTAGTACCCGGAGAGAACCCACACGGTTATGGCGAGAACATGCAAACTCCACAAGCCCAGGAATCGAACCCAGGGCTCTTGCTGTGAGGAACGAGCACTAACCACTGCTTCACCGTGCTGTCTTCAGCCTGACCTAAGCCTTGATAATAATTATGATTGACACATGGTTTTGTTTAATTTGACAAGGTTTTTAACCTGTTAAACTGCAAGTAAGTTAGATATAATGATTTAATAGAATAAAGAATAAGATTACAAATTCAGTGTTATGATTGAGAGGGCCCCAAGCCCTTCTGGAGTAGGAAAGTTGGGCCCTGAGGTCAAAAAGGTTAAGAACCCCTGCTATATACCCATTGAGGCTATTGAAGCCCTTTAAGACATTTATGATTAAGGGCTATATATAAAATTTGATTGATAGTGTGTTTTATCCGATTACTCAATCAAACAAATTAATCGATACATTCCTCTATTACTAAAAGTATTGATAGCTATATATTTGTTGTCTATTGTATCAGAAAATTTGGAGGTGTCCGAAATAACCATGTAAAATCAATAAGGCTACTAACTAGCGTATACATAGCATTTCCAATGTAAATTACCATTGGGCTAGTGCATTTAATATCATACATTTTGTTTATGTTGAAAGTCACAGAGAAATGTTTGTGTAAGTTATAGGGACATGTTTTATTTCTGTATATTCAAGTTCACGGTGCTTCAAAGTAGAACTTGTAAATGGGTCTCAACTAAAGTCTCAATTGAAAACCTGTTATTCGTCTGCTGAGTTAGCAATGCAGGTGTTAGCAGGAGTGGAACACTGCCAGTAATGAGACTGTTGATACAGTGGTAGAAATAGTTCATCCTCGACTGAGTTTGCTATTCTTACAACTATTTGCTTTATGGTCATTTTAGTTCAACAAAGACAAACAGAATATAAGCACGGCAAAAATCTAGGAAGAGCTTTTAAGATCATGAATTAATTCCCATTCGACTGAGTGAAATAAGTAGAGCTGTCATGGCGTTTGTTTAAGATAAATGAACAGATGGTGATATGTAGTAGTGTATACTGACTGGTCACTAGGTGTCAGTAATGTCACATAGATGTGCTCTGGCATTTGTTTACGTGAATAATTCCAAGTTAATGAAATGTATTATATATGCACATTTATACAGTCATTCAAAAAAGTGAACAAAACAAACATCTCATTTGTGACTTTTTCACCTCAAAATAAGGCTAAACCAGAGTGTGTGAGATCCTTGACTCTAGCGCAGCACCAAGAGGACATTTAACTTGACTAAATAGAGAAAGTAAAAGGCGTTAAAGAAATTCTGTATTTGAACCAGTGGAAAGATCAATACTTTTTTCAAGAGTAGAGTTACACTTTTTGGAGGGGGGGAATCAACTCGGGCTGGGCGATGGAAAAAAAACTGATCACAATTATTTTTGTCATATCATCCGATACAAATATCACTATTTTAAAGAAAGAAAGTACACAGTAACATAATATACCAATAAATTATAAGCAACCAATAAGCAAAGAAGTCAAACAATGTACCAATATGATACAGTTTAGAAAATCTTCGGCATAGAACATGTTTACAAAGTCACTTAAATATTTATTTACAATAACTTTAATATTTATTATTTATATATTTAAATTGTGTTACAAATTGAGAACAGGAAGTAAACACATGTGTAATGGAAAAAGGGTATGTTACATAAGGTTTGCTTCCTCTTACTCCCGTTCGGGCAGACTGTAATGGGAAACTGGAAATATTGTGGTTTATCATATTGTAATTGTATGCATGTTCGAAATAAACTTAAAGCATAAAGGCTTTGAGTTTCAAATAAAAGAAAGCACACACAAGCATTCATCAATTATTATGTTGACACTTGTGGTCAAACTAAAGTATTATAAGATGTCAAGTTATTATTAACTTACCAATAAAGATGTTTAGCGCAGCATTGGTGGTGTCATCCACAACGAGCTTGCATTAGCAGTCAGTAGTGGAACAGTGTTTTTCACGCAGCTTTTGGACGACAATTAAACAATCTTTTTGCAAAACAAACATATCACCTGATACGTATGGAGTATTTTGGGAACTGTTCGGTTCTGTATTTTGGAGGTAACTTTGTAGATTGAGGTGGCTGCGTGTCCAGGACAGCACAGGCACAGAGGCACAGAGAGAGAGAACGGCATGAACCAGGTGCAGGGCTGCCGGCTAGAGTGCCAGCTTGATTTTGTTGACGTGTTATTCGATAATTCCCAAGTAATGGTTGACATTTATTTCGTTGCTTTTAGCTGCACGTTCAGCTCCATGTTTGGTCATTCTGTTAACATCTAGGATTCTATTTACTTCTGCAAACCTTGTAACCGGAAGTGGGGCGGTAAAAAACTCCCATTGGCTGTCGGCACAGACCTTTTCGCCATCTTTGATCGAGCTAATATATGCTCACAGCTGATCACGGTGATCGAACTGAAATTCATCACGATTATTGATCACAAAATAATCGCCCAGCCTTAGGATCAACCAAAAATTACCCAGGCTCTGGAGCTCACAGGCGGGATAGATTTAGATATGCCCACAATTGTTAAAGAAAGGCATATGTTGCCCTGTCTGAAGTTTGTCGCTTAACATCTGGATTATTTTAAGAAGACTATAGATGATGTAATGTGGCTAGACAAGACCAAACGTTAGCTTTTTGGCCCAATGAACACGACTTGCTGTGTTCATAGGCAGTGCAATGCTGAATATGACCCCCAAGAACACTATCCCTATTGTCAAACGTTTTGCTTTAGGAGTGGTTCTCTGCTGAGAGTACAGGTAGATATTGCTGCATCGTGGGGCCATGTATTTACAGTAAAATTTTGGCCTCAGTCAGAGCACTAAAGATGGGTTGTGGTTAGGTTTTCCCGCTTGACAATGACCCAAAACAGCCAAAGTAATGACAAAGTGGGTTGAAAAGAAGCAACCAGAACCAACTGGAGCTTAATCTTGTGAAAAATCTGTGAAGGTAGCTAAAACTTCAAGTTGCCAAGCAACAGTTTCTCAACCTTCAGCATCTGGAAAGCATCTGTAAAAAGGAATAGACCAAAAGCAACACTGGTGACCAACTCCAAGAAACGTTTGACCTCTGTGTCTGCCAACAGTGGTTTCTCTACTAAGTTTTAAGTCACGTTTTGCTTGACGATGAATACTAATACATTGAAAAAATCTTTATATACAGTTGCATTGTTGTTGTTATTATGTCTATCTTTGTTGAACATAACATATTTCATTTTCAGTTAATTTCTTAGTAAGCAGGGAATCCCATATTTTTCCCCCACTGAGGCAACATGCTTCATATATGATCTCGGTTTCCAAATCCTTTGTTGACTTTTGGGATGGAGAGTTTTTTTTCTCTACTAAAACTAAAGATTAAATGTATAGTAGTATTCAGTGGCAGAGCAGAGTTGTGAGTTTTCACTTTGCTAGATACCATTGAATTACAATCTGTAACACAATACCAGGTCCAGGTTTCTCTTTTTTCTCTTTCCTAACCCTGGGTAAGGTAATCCGGCCTTGGCAATCCAAAACCCAGTAAGACTGGACGAGAGTGTTCTGACAACTAAAATCACTTCATTTTTCTCGTTGAGCACAAGCACATGTAGTCACAGAGAACCATCTGTGACCACTTGGATGGCTTTGCCCAGGCTCTCCCAAGCAGCTAGTGCTACCCTAAATCACCAGTCCTGTTTGTCATGCAATTAGTCCAAGATAAAGGCACCCTCATAAATAAGGAGAGGCGTCCTTGTCTGCCCCCTTGTTAATCACCCATGCTCAGCCTATGACCCCTCACTGCTGAAGCCCAGTGCTTATTTGGGGGCGGTGGTGGGTGCTGGGTGGGGTTCACCAGCAGACTATTGTAACAGAATCGGCATCGGTTTGTCTTGACAACTAGACCTCTGCATGGCAACATCCTGCACACAACTATTAATGCAAAAACAACATGTATGACAATATTATTTGCCCAATCAAATAGCTTCTTAAAGAATATCCCCTATAATTGAATTGTCCACTAAGTAGGGGTGGGTCCCAAATTTAGAACTTTTATACGTACCGACCGAAGTCGGTCGGTAATACTGGGTGCCGATTCAAGTAAAAATCAAATGGTTCCATATTTCAATAGCTTTGTTGAACGTGACGTCACGTCCGGTTGCAGGCTGTGCCAATGTCTATGCAGACAGGCCAGGGAGAATATGCAGGAGACTAAACATAATTGAATGTGTGAGATGCTGAGGCAATGGTTAAAAGGTTAAAAGAGTGAACAAGGGAGGTTTTTACCTTGGCAGTCCGCATTGCGTTCCTCAAATCCAGGGTTGCAGAGGCAGTTCCCGATGGGCACCAACCACTCTCCGTCGGCTCCACAGTACATCTTTGGAATCTCTTTCTCCTCGGAATTATCCACGCATGAGCCACGAACCTCCACCAGCGAGGAAGTATCTGCTCCAGTGATGGTATCAGGAAACTGGGCCAGATTCCGCACGGCCAAAGGACACTTCTTGTAAAAGACCCTCACTGACACAAGCGCGATGCACGCGCCGACATCCTGGAAGGCTAAATAGAAGCCCTTCCGAGTCAGGGCGCCCACATCACGCACTTCTGTGTTTAGCTTCATGATGCGATCACCAATGTCCACCTGAGTGAAGCTCTCATCAGCGGCGATAGTATCAATTTTGGCAAACTGGTTCTCACGGATGTAGCGCTCTTTGTCGTTGTTCGACTCATAGTAGTAAAGATTGAAGGTTTCTTTACAGGTCCCCATGAGCCCAGGAAGGCTATTGCAGTCTCGGAGGGTGAACTTGATCTCGATGTAGACACGCTGGGCACCTCCACGGGGAATCCAGTCTGTTCGGAGCCAGTTGTTCTGGTTTGGCTCCATGACGTTACACACCTGGTACGTCCGTATGGGAATGTTCTTCTCATCCATGATGCTCACCTCTTCCCACTGGACAAAGCACACAACCAAAAAAGGTTACAGTAGGGCAAATACACTCCGGTAATTATCAAATGACTCCAATTTTATGGAAATTGAAATATTGTCCGATTTGTGACATTTATTATGCAAGCACTGAACAATAACTATGAGCTGCTCAATGCCTAGAGTTAGACACTTGGCAAAATAACATGCAGGGAAGATTAGTCAGTACATCAGTCTCAGCGGAGCAATTAATTGATGGCCAAACTTAATGCATATTTTATGAATTGCACCTAATAGACGCGTTATGTTGGAATAGACACTCCTAGAGATATTCATATTCATGGATTCTGCTTGACTGCAAGAGAGCAAATTTGCAATTAAAAAAAAATCTTAAGTGAAGCTTTTACTTCAGCTATTTAGGGAGTGATACACACAAGCGGGAAAAAAAATAGGATTATATGGCTGGTCTTTAATTGATGCTCAAGGCTAATGCAAGCCTGTTTTACACATGAATACATGATAAGAAGTTAAAGACTGAGAGACACATTCACTGTTGCGGTTATTGTGACATTATCCTTATTCTCCAGCTTGGCTTTCTTTTTTGTGCGAAGAAAGTTTATTTTAGATATGATAAAATTCCGTTCTTGTCAGAAGCGCTGCTTAGCAACTTCCAGGGATTCAAACCGTGTGTTTCACAGCGTGCGTTTTGTCTTGAGTATGGCTGCAGGCAGTAAAAACATAATAATGTTATTAAAGGGGTGGAGGATAGCAGAAGTGCTGTCAGTTTAGATTTGGCACCTTATCATAAACAACTTTGTTCAAAGCTTCAGTACGGTTAATGAGAAACATTGCTTTCAGTCAACAAATACTATCATTTTCACACGTTTTAGTGTGGAAATCAACTGAGCACTGAAATAAGGCCACACCTTTGCCCGATACAGCATATCAGTTGTATTGAGTAGGTGAATACAGGCTTGCTGGGGCTTCCAGGACCCTATCAATAATTTGTTTGTGATCCAATGGCCATGGGAGGGGTTATAAGCGCCGGCCAAGTTCATTGAAAACAGCTCCCCAGCAGGGCCTGCAACAGCTGCACCATATGGCATTATGTTTTCCCTGGGTTCTTACTCATCAGATAACATAATGGATACTCATTTGTTTCAATTTTCACAAATGCTTAAAGGATTAACTTGAGCCATGGTCAAATATAATAAAGAGGATAAACGATGGTAACACATTTTCTTGAGCAATAAGTATGGACATCCAGTGAGGAGTTAATGTAGTCATTTTAAGTATTTAAGTGCTTTGATCCAAATGTTGCATAGATTATGTTTTACAGACCATCTTCAAGCCGCTTTCTGACTGCATCTTTAGGATGCGCCATTTTGTGAGCGGTCTTCTTTACGTGCCGAAGTCTTCCTCCAGACCAAACCCCCTTCGACTGCGTCTCAAACCTGTCAGCCATGTTGTAGTTTTTAGCGCTTCCATACAGAATCTACTGACAAATATAAACTTAGAACCATACCTTTTTATTTTTACTACAAATGTCAACAGCGGAGGATTTTAGCATGCATGTGCATGTTCGAGCCAGTCTGCCCCACAACAAGAGGATAGAGGAAAAATAAGGACCTTCTTGACTACAACTGAATAAAAATGGCGGGCTCGTACAAAGCTCTTCAGATAAACATCTACTATATATGGCGATATTCGCAGACGTAACTAAGGCAAAATACTGTACGTCATGCCTCCATGGCCCATAAGAACAGTTGTTTTTGCATAAAAGGGCCCCCTTAAAGAACTTCATGTGGTTACATGTGCACATTTAAACATATCTGAAAAGGAGTAGGAAGGTGAGGTGGCGACTTGTCCAGGGTGTACCCCGCCTTCCGCCCAAATGCGGCTAGGATAGGCCCACATAGATGGCACCCATAAATAGCCTCCCGGCCACCCATCCCCCACAATGCTTGCGACCCCGAGAGGGACAAGCGGTATAAAATGGATGGATAGAGTAGGAAGAAGCAAAGCTTATATTTAATCACATCCCTTCTCCATGTCTTTTACTGATTGATCATACCATAACCATAAGATAAACCACCAAGGGGGCCAAAAAAAGTTGTGAGGGCCAGCACTTTGATAAAGACGGAGGGTAAAAGTGATGTTAGATGTTCATTTATCCATTTTATTCATCAGCTATATGCATTTTGCATTGTTTTGTGCATGTAAAACTATATATATATATATATATATATATATATATATATATATATATATATATATATATATTTATATATATATATATATATATATATATATATATATATATATATATATATATATATATATATATATATATATATAAAAAATGTGTTTTGTGTTGAATTTTTTTGGTGGACTCAATAGATTCACATTATTTCATACATGAAAAATTGCTTTTCTTTTTGTGCAATTTGGTTTTCCTCAGACATTTTGGAACAGATATGTAACATACAATGAGTTTGCACCGCAATAAATACCGTAGTGCAATAATAGCAGAATACTGTCCCATCGTGTTAAAACAGTTGCATACGATACATGCACAAACCTGCCAGTTCAATTGTTTCATGCCACTGACTGATTGGGTATTATGTTAAAAAGATAATTAAAAAAAAAAAAATTCCCATCAACCCACTCTTGTAATTACAGCATATCATGTGGCTCACCTTATTCTAATGATTATGGCATGGTCGTAGCCTCTGCAGGCCTTGTTTTTTTTCCTCATTAAACATCTCATTAGAGTAAGGAATCGTGCTTTCACCCTGCCCCCTGGTGAGGTAGAGCTCAATCCCCTCATCCAGGGGCAATAGCTCCCCCGTATTCATCTATTCCAGAGGACCTTCTCCCTATTCCTCCCTCGCTATGGTAGAAAAGGATATAAAGTTTCTCCACAAAGGCCGATTCAATCCACTAGTCTATTCAGGAAACCTGACGCCCGCTGCAGTATCGCCCCTTTGACCGTCCCCGAACAAGAAGGGGAGCAAGGAGAAATGGGAGTATGTCTGCAGAGGAAACTATAAGGGGTTTCCAAAGGGTCTTTATATGATTTACGATAATAGAAAATGTACTTTAATCTCAAGCAGGTAGCCAGCATTTAATGTACAATAAATAATCAGGGACGCCAGTGAAGGGCTCACCCAGTTAAACAGTTCCCAAAGAGCACTGTGTATTTATTTAGTGGTCTTTTTCAAGGGTCCCACCAATGGAAGAATATACTTTCTCCTTTTCCGCGCAATATGGGAGCACAGTTCTCACAAGGGGACACTTGTTTGCTGTACTTACCCCTCCTTCTGTCGGATTGGCGACCCATCCCAGCTCCCCCTGTGCCGCTCTGGAGTCCAATAACGTGACTGGAAAACAGGAATAGAAGAAAAGAGCATAGCATAAGCGTCAAGGTCTCTAGCCTAAGGTGATTACCTTAATATATAGAAATAAAATACAGTAGGGGTGTAAAATAATGCTTTTGTGTCCAGTAAAAACAATACCCGAGGGAATAAGAACTTTAGATTGATTGATTAAATTGAAGAAAACTATTGATTTGCGTGTGAGATGTGGTCACAATTAATTGCCAAAATGTGTATTAAGACTTGAACTTGCAGCCAAAATGTCTCGCTGACATAATTATTTTACTTGACTCACAAAAGACAAAAACACATGATATATGCTTGCAACGCAAATAAAAATGTAAATAATTCTGCACAATCCCCATACGTATATTTGATTAATTATATGTTTTACTTCAGTTAGGGCTGCAGGTATCAATTATTTTAGTATTCGAATAATCGATCAAGTAGTTTGTTTGATTAATCCAGTAATCGGATAATACACACTTCATAGCCTCAATGCATATTACAGTGAAAATAGTTGAAATGAACAATTTTTCTGCTCATTCTTTTTTTCTAATAAATGCACATCGTCATAATGGAAATTGGTCTTTTAACATGTGTGTATCCATAAAACCGTTCTTAAAAAATAAAAAA